>NC_091346.1:11252419-11267419 GCF_038502225.1 Cherax quadricarinatus | reverse complement strand
GCGTCATCCCACGAGCACTAAAAACAACAGACATAACCCCATTCCACAAAGGGGGCAGTAAAGCAATTGCAAAGAACTACAGACCGATAACACTAACATCCCATATCATAAAAATCTTTGAGAGGGTTCCAAGAAGCAAGATCGCCAACCACCTAGATACCCATCAATCACACAACCCAGGGCAACACGGGTTTAGAGCAGGTCGCTCCTGCCTGTCTCAACTACTGGATCACTATGACAAGGTCCTGGATACTATAGAGAATAAACAAAATGCAGACGTATTATACACAGACTTTGCAAAAGCTTTCGACAAGTGTGACCATGGTGTAATAGCACACAAAATGAGTGAGAAAGGAATAACAGGAAAAGTTGGTAGATGGATCTATAACTTCCTGACAAATAGAACACAAAGAGTAATAGTAAACAGAGTAAAGTCCCAGGCAGCCACGGTGAAAAACTCTGCTCCTATTCTATTTCTCATCTTCATATCTGACACAGACAGAGATGTAAGCCAAAGCTCGGTGTCATCCTTTGCGGATGACACCCGGATTACCATGGCAGTGACCTCCATCGAAGATACCACAAGACTCCAAGCAGACTTAAAACCAAATCTTCAAATGGGCCACTCAAAACAATATGAAGTTCATTGAAGAGAAATTTCAAGTACTCAGATATAGAAAACTTGAGGAAATTAAAACTGTATCAGGGTATATGATAAATTCTAACCATACAATAGAGCGAAAATGTAATGTAAAGGACCTGGGAGTGATAATGCCAGAGGATCTCACCTTCAAAGACCATAACAATGTATCAACCATATCTGCTAGGAAAATGATAGGATGGATAATGAGAACCTTCAAAATTAATGATGCCAAGCCTATGATGATTCTCTTTAAATCGCTTATTTTCTCTAGGCTGGAATACTGCTGCATACTAACGGCCCCCTTTAAGGCAGGCGAAATTGCTGACCTGGAGAGTGTAAAAAGAACTTTCATGGAGCACATAAATACGATAAGGCACCTAAATTACTGGGAATGGCTGAAGGCCCTTGATCTGTATTCCCTGGAGCACAGGCGAGAGAGATACATGGCAATATACACTTGGAAAATCCTAGAGGGATTAGTACCAAACTTGCACACGAAAATCACTCCATATGAAAGCAGGAGATGCAATAGTCCCCCAATGAAAAGCAGGTGCATCACGAGTACACTGAGAGACAACACAGTAAGTGTCCGGGACCCAAGACTGTTCAACTGCCTCCCAGCATTCATAAGGGAAATCGGCGTGATGACACTGGAGGACAGGATGGTTAGGGGAGACGTGATAACGACATATAAAATACTGCGAGGAATGGGCGTGGTGGACAGAGACGGGATGTTCCAGGAGTAACAATTGGAAGTTGAAGACTCAGAAGAGTCAAAGGGATGGTATGAAGTATTTCTTAAGTCAGAGTTATCAGGAAGTGGAATAGTCTGGACAGTGGCATAGTATACCTGGAGAGGATTTTGAGGGTTAATGCCCCCATGGCCCAGTAGAGATCAGGCCTCATGGTGGATCATGGTTTGATCAACTAGGCTGTTACTGCTGGCCGCATGTAAACCGACAAACGAACCACAGCCTGGCTGATCAGGTACTGACTTCAGGGAGAAGTGAGCCTTTTTTCAGTGATCAGGAAATTAAGATTGAAAAATTATGGAAAAAAAAAAAGTTTTCTTACTGAAAAATAGCGCATAATTCTGGCAACATATTGATGTCATCAGCTTGTTTCTATCATGTTTCTATCATGTTTCTATCATGTTTTTCATTAAGTGTAATTTTTTTGTTGCTGCTGTCAGCAAAAATACATGTTGGCAATTAGTGTTTTTTTTTTCCTCCAAAAATTATGATTTTTATGTGTAGTTTCATTCTAAATACTCTACATGCACTGGACAAACACCTAAAGTCGGTACCTGACCAGCCAGGCTGTGGCTCATATGTTGGATTGCGTGCAGCCAGCAGTAACAGCCTGGTTGATCAGGCTCTGATCCACCAGGAGGCCTGGTCACAGACCGGGCCGTGGGGGAGTTGACCCCCAGAACTCTCTCCAGGTAAACTCCAGGTAAACATGATAACTTCTGTGCTGGCTAGTGTTAAGCACAGCAAGTCCCTCAGTAGCCTGGAGGCTGTAAGGAGTTAGTTTAATATGTTTATTATGCACCCCATACCCATCCTGTGGGCGGTAGTCAAAGAATACAGAGGTACATAATTGGTCCAGGGACTGGACTCCAAAGTTTTGATAGCTGAGCAAGTTACAAAGTTAATGAACTAGATCTGGTCATAATCATGACCAAGTTACAAAGGTAATGAGCTCCAGGTAGAGCTGGTCACACTCATGAATAATTGCAAAGGTAATGAATCATAAACACATTAATCATGAGAATTTACAAAGGTAATGAGCTCCAGGTAGAGCTGGTCAAAATCATGACAAGTTTCAAAGGTAATGAATGATAAACACGTTATCACATGATTACAATCATAGACAAATTACAGAGTAATGAGCAGTTAACAAACATAGCAGGGAATTCATCCATTGCCCCAACAACAGATGTTGCTAGGTGCCTGTCTCTCCTCGGCAGACAGCCATTGCAAACAGCAGCAAGTTGCCCCGGGATCTGCTGCTTGCACGAGCACCATCGACCCTCCCCAAGAGGTCCAAGAAGCCAGTGACTCCGTTAGCAGCCAGATGGAGAGCTGTCCTAGGGACATGGCAACGTCCTGGTGGACGCCAAGTTGACTGAAGATCCCAGGCCCTCGTGTGCATGGATGTTGAAGCTTGAGGAACTGAGTACACACTGCCTGTGACACACCTCACAGCTGCCTCGCGGTCGAACTCCACGATGCTGTCCCTGTAGTGGAAGTTCCTGTGAGCCCGGCACTCCCTGCAGTGCCATTGCTGACATCGTGGGTTAGGGGAGAAGTACCCTCTATGGATGGGGTGGCGCTGGGAGTTGGGTGGGTGAGGCGGGGGAGACGGGCAGGGGCGAGGCGTTATGAGAGGGTCACTGTTTACTACACACGCCCTCCCCCTCCCCCCCAGCGGAGAGGGGGGGAGGCGCTGACTGGTCCTGACTCGACAACACCAAACCTTCTGCACAACACTTCAACTATTTACGCTGAAACGATGCACTGGGAAATCCGTTCACTGCTCTGGTATCTTCTCAAAGCATTCACACTGAGTTCTGTTAAGTAGGGACCTGGTCAGCCTCTTTGACCTGGAGCTATCCTTGAAAATCCCGCAGCTAGCCCGCTACACAACCTGCCGCGTCGGCCATGTTGGCTGTGTGGCTGTAAGGAACGTCGGAGGGATGCAACACGCTGAGATTTGGCGCGCCACAACCGTAGAGTTTCACACCAAACAAAAATTAAAAAAAAAAAAAAAATCGGAAATAAGTTACTGACATTGTGATCCATATTCTGCAATAATAGGATTTTCATGATTTTTGCACATGTTATTGAGAAATAATGTTTGTTACAAAAAATGTGATTTCTAATAATAATAGAGATCTCCAGTGAATACTAGAAAGGACTGCCCTTCTAGCATCCAGCCTGTTACTGGGTTTTTGTAACAAGTAGTCAGTATCCTGGTCCAATTATCCATTAGAATATAGTAAGATTCAATAGTGCTTCAGGATTACAACTTGTAGGCTACTAACTAAAGGAATTAAAATTTAATAAGTTTATTAATAACAATAACGTTGTCTAGGCGAATATTATCCAAGTAAATTAAAGTAATCAATTGAATATAATATAGGATACAAGTTCCTACACTTCTCTTGTGTACAGTAGTATTGTGCTGAAGGCACATATCACATCTTTATGGCTTTTAAGTACCGTCTGGTACATTGTTAGCGTTCAATAACATAATACACATATATACAAGTATGTGTGTATGTGTGTAAGTGTTCTAAGTAGTTCGCTATGTCTCAAGACTCGACTAGACTTAACCAGTGACTGACTAAAAGTCCTCACATCAACTAACTTCTTGACCAACCTGGCAATCAGAACAGCTTGCTTGAACAATAAAACGACTGATAAGCTGAACAGCAATATAATAAGCAACAGCGACACAGAATCAGGAACAAGGAGATAATATAATGACACTAAGTAGGGACCATCTGCAGATTCTCCACAAAAGTCACAAAACTCCCATACTACTGAATCTAAGTTCAGCATTAGAAAATCCCCGACTGTGACAGTACACAGATACTAATACAAATTAGGTCAGAAGCTACAGCTCAGGACCTGAGTTTCTCAGAGTGTCTATGCGACACACAACCTCAGTACAACGTCGAAAATCACTAAGTCTAGGCTATGTTCTGTGAACAGAGTTACACAGAACCAACAACAAGAAAGTGACAGAGACAATCTTGCAACAAGAGCCAGCAATGGAGAGCTGTATAGGGACCTCTTGTTAGAAGCACGTCAAACAGACAACAGGAAGTGCAGCCCAGGCAGACTACTCCAGGTGAGGTGTGACCCCCCTACCCTGATCACGTGACTCTCCATAGACTGCTGCTGCCCAGCAACTACAGACAAGCCAGCAGCGTAACGAGTGGAGCTATAACTACAGTAGTTAGACAATGCTGTCAGCTACTTAACTCTCGAACTATGAGCACTGCATAATATATAAATGTTACATCCTACCTAATAATATAACTAAGTCAAATAATAATATAAAGCAATATATTTACGATTTAGCTACTATCGCACATATAAGCAATATAAAATTATATGAACAGGTAATATACATTATATACATTGTGACCCATTCAGGGGTTGCAATAATGTTCTACAAACACCCTGGCAGGATGTGTGATATTGTTTACCGCTTTTTGTTAATAATTTTTTTTTCTCCACAAAAAAAATCACTACAACATTTTTTTGTATGGAATCTACTGACATTATCGCTGAAACATCCTGGGTTAACAGTAGTCTAGGCTTTATCTTTCATCTGGTGTTAAGATAAGATAAGATAAGATTTCGTTCGGATTTTTAACCCCGGAGGGTTAGCCACCCAGGATAACCCAAGAAAGTCAGTGCGTCATCGAGGACTGTCTAACTTATTTCCATTGGGGTCCTTAATCTTGTCCCCCAGGATGCGACCCACGCCAGTCGACTAACACCCAGGTACCTATTTGCTGCTAGGTGAACAGGACAACAGGTGTAAGGAAACGTGTCGAAATGTTTCCACCCGCCGGGAATCGAACCCGGGCCCTCCATATGTGAAGCGGGAGCTTTAGCCACCAGGCCACCGGGCCACTAGAACATTGTACATCTTCCCAATTTAGTAGAACAAGGAAAGTTTTAGGACCCATGTAATTGTGCAAAATTTATTTTTTCTATCTGACTTGAAGGCTAACAGTCAAAACAAACACAGTCTATATGTTTTTTTATGCTGATTAATCCACTGTCAAAATCTCATTGAAATTGGACAAAAAAAATGGTGATTTTGCTCGCTCCTCCCTTAGGTGCCTGTCCAGCGCCTGCTTGAAGACAGACTAAGTAAGATAAAACTAATAAATAACTGGGAATGGCTGAAGTTCCTTGACTTGTATTCCCTGGAACACAGGAGAGAAAGATATCTGATAATATACACTTGGAAAATTCAAGAAGGATTACTACCAAATTTGCATACGAAAATCACTCCCTGTGAAAGCAAAAGACTCGGCAGGAGATACAACATCCCCTCAGTGAAAAGTAGGGGCGCCACGAGTACACAGAGACAACTCGTTAAGTGTCAAGGGCCCCAAAACTGAGCAACTGCCTCCCAGCATACGTAAGGGAGATTACCAATAGACCCCTGACTGTCTTCAAGAAGGCGTTGAACAGGCACCTAAAGTCAGTACTTGACCAGCCGGGCTGTGGTTCGTACGTCAGTTTAAGTGCGGCCAACAGTGACAGCCTGGTTGATCAGGCCCTGATCCACCTTGTGGCCTGGTCACAGACTGGGCCGCAGAGGCGTTGACCCCCGAGACCTCCAGGTACACCCCAGGTATATTGAGGCAATAGGCCACCCCACAGAATATATGAGACTTTAAGCTGTGTATACTAGAGTTACTAATATATTAATTGTTTGCAGGAATCATTCGTCCCTTGCACGTGACCATTGATGAGGAAATATCATAGAGCTCAGGCTAGACTCGGGTACTCTCAAAGGTATTTCTAGCTATGGAAACATCACCACAAGTAAGTCTGTCCCACTTTGTGTATGGGACAGGGGTGTCAAGATCGTCAGTCCTGTATTTCAATTACCTTTTCCAAAGAAGTAAACCATGGGAGCCACGAGGGTAGGATAGCTGATCTTGCATTACCTTCATCAGCATGGACTGCTATAGCGGAGCGTCTCGTAAGTTTTCACTCTTATCTTCAAGAAAAACAGTAGGTATGACGTCAGCAACTACAGACCTGTTCAGAATTATGGAGAAATCGGTGCATTGTCAAGTATTTAAGTGTTTTAATAACAAAACCATTCTCCATAGTTACTACTCAGATTTAAAAAGATCTTATTCGGTCGACACCTCCCTAATTAATCTGACGGACTACATGAGTGCTCAGATATCATTAGGGAACCTCATAGGTATGGTGACCTTAAACTTGCGAAAGGTATTCGATACAGTTAACCATAGCATATTGCGTAAGAAACTACTAACTATCGTCGTAGGAAATCACTCTCTATGAAAGCAAAAAACTCGGCAGACGCTGCAACATCCCCCCAGTGAAAAGCAGGGGAGCCACTAGCACGATAAGAGACAACACAATAAGTGTCAGGGGCCCAAGACTGTTCAACTGCCTCCCAGCATACATAAGACCCCTGGCTGTCTTCAAGAACGCGCTGGACAGGCATCTGAAGTCAATACCAGGCCAGCCGGGCTGTGGTTCGTACGTTTGGTTGCGTGCGGCCAACAGTAGCAGCCTGGTTGATCAGGTCCTGACCCACCATGAGGCCTGGTCACAGACCTGGCCGCGGGGGCGTTGACTCCCGAAACCCTCTCCAGGTATACTCCAGGATCGGGAAGCAAAATGTCATGATCAATCATACAGAATCAGAACCCTTGCCGAGAGCATGAGGGAATGCATATAAATGACCTCGAGGGAGACAGGAGCTGTAGTGGGGAAACAGGTGTAGTCAAGGACAAGATAAAACCAATATTACAAACTAGTAATACCACAGGAGATAGCAAACAACGGGGCACCAATAGCAATAGTGAGGATATATTACAAGAAACAACTGGTGAGAACTCCATGGTTAGTACTAATGAGGATAGGAATGAGACAGGTAAACATGCACCAACAGGGAATACAGTCACAAAAACCCAAGGCAAACGGAAATCAAGCCTGTGCACATACTATGCACTTGGTATCTGCAGGCATGGGAAATCTGGAAAAACAGATGGGACGTGCAACTTTGACCATCCTAGAAAATGCCGTGCCCATATGACAACAGGAAAATGCAAACTCACTTCCTGTAAGCTTTTTCTCCCTGAAATGTGTCCCTCTTCAGTACAGGAAAGGCAGTGCTATAACTTAAACTGTCAGGCACACCATCTAAAGGGGACAAAAAGATACAAAACATCCAGGCCATGGGAAAACCTGGGTAGCCACAGCCACTCAAGAGGGAGAGGTTTTTTAGTGCAGGAAATGGCAGAAATCGTACGCCAAATCCGGTCATTTCTGGAGTGGAACCACAGTCGATGGCCTCCACTCCAATCCAACAGATACAGATACTAGTGCAGGAAAAGAAGTCCCCCCAGTACCACCAATACCACCAGTGCGATGACATTCTTCTTTGCAAATATACAGGGTCTAAAGCCAGCAACGAACAACAAAATACCTTTCATCCGTGGACTGCTTGCAGCGGCAAATGCAATATTTGCGGCTTTCACAGAGACCCACATAAAGGATCTCTTGGACAACGAAATATGGATCCCAGGTTACAACCTATACAGATGCGACAGAGTGAACAGGCAAAAGGGGGGAGTTGGTCTGTACATAGCAGAGTCAATTGTTTGCACAAAACTGCTCAATGCCTCAAATGATGTAGTGGAAGGATTAGCAGTAAAGATCGAGAACCAAAACCTAGTCATTGTGGTAGTCTACAAGCCTCCGGATGCAACGGCCCAGCAATTCCACGAACAGCTGTCAAAAATTGACCACTGTCTGGAAAATCTGCCAGCTCCTGCACCCAACATCTTGCTCCTGGGGGATTTCAACTTGAGGCACCTAAAATGGAGGAATATAGCAAATAATGTTGTTGCAGTGGTAACACCAGGAGGCAGCTCTGATGAAAACTCACACACGAGCTTTTAAATCTCTGCACAAAATTCAATTTAAACCAGCAAATAATAGAGCCTACTAGACTGGAGAATACACTAGACCTCATCTTCACTAACAATGATGATCTAATACGAAATGTCTCCATATCAAAAACAATATACTCAGATCACAACATAAACGAGGTTCAGACTTGTATGCGCGGAGCCCCAGACCGACAAAATGAGATTAGTCACGAGGGAGCCTTCACCAAATTCAACTTCAATAACAGGAACATAAAGTCGGACCAAGTAAACCAAGTCCTAAACGATATAAGCTGGGAAGATAGACTAAGCAACACAGACCCCAACTTATGCCTAGAATAGATTAACTCCGTGGCACTCGATGTATGCTTAAGGCTTATTCCTTTAAGAAAAAGGAGGAATAGATATAAAATAGAAAGAGACAGGCGCTCCCTTTACAGGCGATGGGAAAGAATAACAGAGCGGCTAAAAGAGGCCAATATATCTGAAATGCGTAGTGGGTCACCGGTCAGAGAAATAGGAAACATCGAACTTAAGCTAAGGGAATCTTATAGGAGTCAGGAATCGCATGAAGAACTAAAAGCCATAAATGAAATCGAAAGAAACCCAAAGAATTTCTTTTCTTATGCCAGATCAAACTCGAGAACAACATCCAGTATTGGGCCCCTACTTAAACAAGATTGGTCCTACACAGATGACAGCAAGGCAATGAATGAGCTACTCAAGTCCCAATATGACTCAGTTTTTAGCAAGCCGCTAACTAAACTGAGAGTCGAAGATCAAAATTAATTTTTTATGAGAGCCACAGAATTTGGTTAACACAAGCCTATCTGATGTTATCCTGACGCCAAATGACTTCGAACAGGAGATAAATGACATTCCCATGCACTCTGCCCCAGGGCCAGACTCATGGAACTCCGTGTTCATCAAGAACTGAGGGGCTATCACGAGCTTTTACCATCCTATGGAGAGGGAGCATGAACACGGGGGTCATCCCAGAGTTACTAAACACAACAGACATACCCCCATTCCACAAAGGGGGCAGTAAAGCAATAGCAAAGAGCTACAAACCGAGAGCACTAACATCCCATATCATAAAAACCTTTGAAAGGGTTCTAAGAAGCAAGATCGCCACCCATCTAGATACTCAACAATTACACAACCCAGGGCAACATGGGTTTAGAGCAGGTCGCTCCTGCCTGTCTCAGCTACTGGATCACGACAAAGTCCTAGATGCACTAGAAGACAAAAAGAATGCAGATGTAATATATGCAGACTTTGCAAAAGCCTTCGACAAGTGTGACCATGGCGTAATAGCGCACAAAATACGTGCTAAAGGAATCACAGGAAAAGTTGGTAGATGGATCCATAATTTCCTCACAAACAGAAAACAAAGCAGTAGTCAACAGAGTAAAGTCTGAGGCGGCTACGGTGAAAAGTTCTGTTCCACAAGGCACAGTTCTCGCTCCCATCTTGTTTCTCATCCTCATCTGACACAGACAAGGATGTCAGCCACAGCACCGTGTCTTCCTTTGCAGATGACACCCGAATCTGCATGACAGTGTCTTCCACTGCAGACACTGCAAGGCTCCAGGCGGACATCAACCAAATCTTTCAGTGGGCTGCAGAAAACAATATGAAGTTCAACAATGAAAAATTTCAATTACTACGATATGGTAAACATGAGGAAGTTAAAACTTCATCAGGGTACAAAACAAATTCATTCTACAAAATAGAGCGAAAAACTAACTTCAAAGACCTGGGAGTGATCATGTCGGAGGATCTCACCTTCAAGGACCATAACATTGTATCAATCGCATCTGCTAGAAAAATGACAGGATGGATAATGAGAACCTTCAAAACTAGGGATGCCAAGCCCTTGATGACACTCTTCAGGTTGCTTGTTCTATCTAGGCTGGAATATTGCTGCACACATACAGCACCTTTCAAGGCAGGTGAAATTGCTGACCTAGAAAATGTACAGAGAACCTTCACAGCGCGCATAACGGAGATAAAACACCTCGATTACTGAGAGCGCTAGAAGCTCCTGAACCTGTACTCCTGGAATGTAGGCGGGAGAGATACATGATTATATACACCTGGAAAATCCTAGAGGGACTAGAACCAAATTTGCACACGAAAATCACTCACAACGAAAGCAAAAGACGCGGCAGACAATGCAACATCCCATCAATGAAAAGCAGGGGTGTCACTAGCACATTAAGAGACAGTACAATAAGTGTCAGGGGACCAAGACTGTTCAACTGCCTCCCAGCATACATAAGGGGGATTACCAATAGACCCCTGGCTGACTTCAAGCAGGCACTGGACAAGCACCTAAAGTCGGTCCCTGGCCAGCCGGGCAGTGGCTCATACGTTGGATTGCGTGCAGCCAGCAGTAACAGCCTGGTTGATCAGGCTCTGATCCACCAGGAGGCCTGGTCACAGTCTGGGCCGCGGGGGCGTTGACCCCCGAAACTCTCTCCTGGTAAACTCCAGAGCATGCAGGGTTCCTCTGAGTAGTATTCTGGGTCCCTTACTGTATTTATTTTATGTGCATGACATGCTTATTAGTGTCAAGTGTAAGCTTCTGTTGTATTCAGATGACAGTCCTCGCTAATCTCAGGTAAAACCCTACGTGATCCGCTAGGAATTTTTATTGACCTAAGAAAAGCGTTTGACACAGTAGACCACGGCATCCTACTCCACAAACTTGACCACTATGTTATAAGAGGCCATGCGCTTGCATATTTTAAATCTTACCTTTCTAATAGGTATCAGTATGTCACCATTAAAGACACAGCCTCATCAATACGGCCACTTGATACTGGAGTTCCGCAGGGAAGTGTCCTTGGACCCCTGCTCTTCCTCATTTACATTAATCATCTTCCAAACATATCCCAACACCTGAAACCCATTCTCTTCGCTGACGACACGACTTACGTCATCTCCCACCCTAATCTTGCCACCCTCAACACCATTGTTAATGAGGAGCTGCTCAAAATATCGACTTGGATGACAGCCAGTAAACTTACACTTAACACTGGCAAAACCTACTATATTATGTTTGGCAGCAGAGCAGGTGTTGCGCAACTTAACATTAACATCGACAACACTCTAATTGCCTGTGAAGGCTTACTCAGCCCTGTAACATCTTCAGTCAGTATTACTCAGGCTGGCTCCTCCTCAGGAAAATTTATGAATAGAAAACGAAATGATAATTAACAAAGATAAACACTTTATTATTTATTAAAGCAAACATAAAACAATAAAACATGACAGGTATGAATAAAATAACATTTGAACTCAACGCTAATATATATATTGGGGTGTCTGGTGTAAGTGACACTTCGTGTTGTTGAAATCTTAGCCGTTGCTGATGTGGGGGGGTCTCGCAGGTGTTGGTGACCACCACTGGCTAGTACTTCACAGAGTATCGCCGTGAGTATTTTATTCCGATGACAGGAAAGCAGGTTCTTTACAGCTGCAATGATGTGGGGTTACGTCCTGCAATTTCATACAGGTGCACAGGTAATTAGATCCAAAATGGGGAAGTCTCTGGACGTTAGTCCTTCTCCATCCATTCTCCTAGTTGATTGACAGGTGACCCTCTCTGTCATCCAAGCTGAAAAGAGACAGGTTACCCACTGCTTAAGAAATCACTCTCCATGGTAAGTACAATACCCAAAAGATGTGGTGATTATTACAACAGTCAACCTAGAGCAAGACCGAAAGGACTAAGTTTATTATTGGTCAAAAGTGACGCTTTCAACCAATATATCCACTAGAATACAAGGCAGGCATGTACTTACAGTAGTGTTGGGAGCTGTGAGTCGAGTGATTTACTGTTTGACCAGAGCCCCACACGTCACCTTTCGGGGGGGCGGGGGAAGAGGGGGGGAAAGGGATAGTGGGAGCTAGACTGACCCTACGTTAACAAGCAGCCGGCAATCAAACTATCACTTTAGGGGTGGGGGAGAAAAGGCGGGAGCTTGACTTACCCTACCTTAACAAGTAGCCGGCAATGAAACTGTTGTTACTATGTACTCCCTCTCTATTCCTATCTATTGAACTTTTCCCTCACACTCCCCCATACCAACACTTATAGTCAAGGAGTATAAGAAGAATAGGCGAGGAAAAAGTTCTAACATGTGGAAGTCGCGTAAGGCAAGTAATCTTCTACTGACTGTCACGACTTAACCAGTCAGAGAAATAATTGGATGAACCATTGATATACACAATATGGAACTTAAAAGCCTGGAGTGCCAATGTCCACCTCAAGAGGCGACTGTTGGTTCCCTTAAAAGTTTCTAGGTATATCAAAGGTTTGTGGTCTGTTTCTAAAATGAATTCTTTTCCCAGCCAATAAAATTTAAGTTTGGAGATACCCCACACAAGAGCCAAACATTCCTTTTCTATTGTGGAGTATCTTGTTTCTGCGGGAAGGAGTTTCCGGCTTAGGAAGCATACAGGGAAGGGAGTACCATCATGGTATTGTAGTAACACCGCACCTAAGCCAGTATTGGAGGCATCAGTTCTTAAACAAAATGTTTTATTAATATTTGGAATCTTAAGTATAGGGTCTTTCGAAAAGATACTTTTAATCTCATTAAACTTTTCCCGAGCTACGTCGGAAAGTTCAAGAGGTTCATTCACAGACTTTTTAAGCAAGTCGGATAAGAGGCCTGTAAGATCAGTAAGGTTCGGGATAAACCGTGCATAAAAATTTACAGAACCAAGAAAGCTACACATGAGCTTCTTGGTTTTGGGGAATTTAAATTCTAATAAAGCTTTGATCTTACTGGGGAGAGGCTGCAGAGAGTTATTAGAAAGTATCAGTCCAAGATATCTAATCTTGTTATACCCAAGGAAGCATTTCTTCGGCTTGGCAGAGAGGCCATGCGAGCGTAACCTACGCAAAACTGATGTTAATGTTTGGAAATGTTCGCCCCACGTGGATGTCATTACGTAAATGTTATCAAAATAAACTGAAACATTTGGCATATTACCCAAGACCTTTCTCATCAGTCTCACGTAGGTAGCACAGGCAGTTACCAAACCGAAGGGCATAGTTCTATATTGCATCAGTCCTTGGTGTGCAGGAAAAGCGGTGTACTGCTTAGAAGAAGGATCTAACATTACTTGATGATATGCCTGTGCAATATCAATCTCTGAAAAGAAGGAAGCGTCATAAAATTTGTGTAGATCGCTATCTATTAAGGGCATAGGCTCAGCATCCCACCGAGTTATAGCATTAAGGCCTCTGTAGTCAATAGCAAGTCTATATGAATTATCCTCCTTCTTAACCATGACTACAGGTGAGCAATATATAGATACTGAAGGTTCAATGATCTTTAGTTTTAATAATTTGTCTACCTCTCGGTCAAATGCATCCCTAAGGTGAACTGGAACTGGGTATAATTTCCGTTTGATAGGACTGTCCGTCAATAAGTCAATCTTATGGACTACCGTGGAGGTAACACCTGGAATATCAGTAAAGACGTCTGAAAAGTTACTCACACATTGAAGTAGTTCATGTCTCTTATGGTCATCCAAAGATTCATTAATATTAATGTTGGTTGCACACGAGTGGTCAAGAGTCACCAAGTCATGTAGTTCTTCATCATAGTCTAAGTTAGAGGTGTCAATTACGCACACCTTACATTCTTCAGTTGTCGTATCAAGTTTGTGTGGAAAAACTAAGTCAAAGTTATTAAGGCAGTTAACCGAATTTCTTCGGTAATATTTCATAAGGATGTTGATATGATAAAGCTTAGGTTTCCCCTTGACTTCTATGAGGTAGTCAACTTTCCCACAAATTTTTAACACTTTATATGGACCTTTCCATGCTACTAATAATTTATTTGACTTGATAGGCAAAAGTACAAGAACTTCATCACCTTCTTTAAAACTTCTCCTCTGACTTTTGGAGTCAAAATAGGTTTTGTACTGGTCCATTGACAATCTTAGATTTTTCGAAACTATGTCAGAGGTCTCCTCAAGTTTGGATCTAAGGTCAAGGAGAAACTGGTAAGAAGACTGAACCTCAGCATTTACCTCCTCATTAGTCCATAAGTCATGAAGGATGGACAATGGACCTCTGGCCTGTCTACCATAGAGAAGTTCAAAAGGTGGAAACCCCAAACAGTCACTGGGAACTTCCCTCATGGCAAACAAAGCACAGGGTAGGTAACGATGCCACTCCTTAGGTTTAAGGGAGCAAAGTTTCCTTAAAATGGACTTGAGAATCGAATGCTGGCGCTCAATCCTCCCATTACAGCTGGGATGATAGGGTGTGGTGAAGAGAGGCTTCACTCCCAGAAGTTGGTATAGATGTTGCATTAAGTCAGATGTGAATTGTGTCCCACGGTCAGACAAAATTTCTCTAGGGATGCCCACTCTGGAGAAGATGGACAAAAGGGCTTCAGCAACCTCTGTAGTAGTTATGGTCTTTAAGGGAACGGCTTCAGGGAAACTCGAAGCATAATCAACTAATGTTAATATATATCTATGTCCCCCAGATGAAAGTGGAGCTAAAGGACCAACGATGTCAATAGCTACTCTTTCGAAAGGTACCGTAAAGATTGGCATTTTGACCATAGGTACTCGCCTGGTACCTCGGGAGGATGACAGTTGGCAAACTTTACACGATCTACAATAGGTAGTG
>NC_091346.1:11234919-11247419 GCF_038502225.1 Cherax quadricarinatus | reverse complement strand
TGATTGGAGAAAGAGACTACATTGTAGGTACAATTCAGTCCGGAGAACATAAAGTAGTCATTGGAGTGATGTATAACCCACCACAGAACTGCAGGAGGCCAAGAGAGGAGTACGAAGAAAACAACAGGGTGATGGTGGACACACTGGCTGAGGTGGCAAGAAGAGCTCACTCGAGCAGAGCAAAGTTACTGGTAATGGGCGATTTCAACCACAGGGAGATCGACTGGGAAAACCTGGAGCCACATGGGGGTCCCGAAACATGGAGAGCAAAGATGATGGATGTGGTACTTGAAAACCTCATGCATCAACATGTCAGGGACACAACCAGAGAGAGAGGGGAGGATGAGCCAGCAAGACTGGATCTTGTGTTCACCCTGAGCAGTTCAGACATCGAGGACATCACTTACGAGAGGCCCCTTGGAGCTAGCGATCATGTGGTTCTGAGTTTTGACTATATAGTAGAGTTACAAGTGGAGAAGGTAACAGGAACTGAAGGGGACAGGCCAAACTATAAAAGGGGGGACTACACAGGTATGAGAAACTTCCTGCAGGAGGTTCAGTGGGACAGAGAAATGGTAGGAAAATCAGTAAACGAGATGATGGAATATGTGGCAACAAAGTGCAAGGAGGCAGAGGAAAGTTTTGTTCCCAAGGGAAACAGAAATAATAGGAAGACCAAGACGAGTCCTTGGTTTACCCGAAGGTGTAGGGAGGCAAAAGCTAAGTGCAACAGAGAATGGAAAAGGTACAGGAGGCATAGGACCCAGGAAAACAAGGAGATTAGTAGAAGAGCCAGAAACGAGTATGCGCAGATAAGGAGGGAGGCCCAGAGACAGTATGAAAACGACATAGCATCGAAAGTCAAATCTGACCCGAAACTGCTGTATAGCCACATTAGGAAGAAGACAACAGTCAAGGACCAGGTGATAAGGCTGAGGAAAGAAGGTGGGGAACTCACAAGAAACGATCAAGAGGTATGTGAGGAGCTCAACACGAGATTTAAGGAAGTATTTACAGTAGAGACAGGAAGGACTCTGGGGGGACAGACCAGATGGGGACACCAACAAGGAATACACCAACAAGTGTTGGACGACATACATACAGATGAGGAGGAGGTGAAGAAACTGCTAAGGGACATCGATACCTCAAAGGCAATGGGACCGGACAACATCTCTCCATGGGTCCTTAGAGAGGGAGCAGATATGTTGTGCGTACCACTTACCACAATCTTCAACACATCCCTGGAAACTGGGCAACTACCTGAGGTATGGAAGACAGCAAATGTAGTTCCCATTTTCAAAAAAGGAGACAGAAAAGAGGCACTAAACTATAGACCTGTGTCATTGACGTGTATAGTATGCAAAATTATGGAGAAGATTATCAGGAGGAGAGTGGTGGAGCACCTGGAACGGAACAGGAGTATAAATGCCAACCAGCACGGATTCACGGAAGGCAAATCCTGTGTCACAAACCTTCTGGAGTTTTATGATAAAATAACAGAAGTAAGACAAGAGAGAGAGGGGTGGGTTGATTGCATCTTCTTGGACTGCAAGAAGGCCTTTGACACAGTTCCTCACAAGAGATTAGTGCAGAAGCTAGAGCATCAGGCGCATATAACAGGAAGGGCACTGCAATGGATCAGAGAATACCTGACAGGGAGGCAACAACGAGTCATGGTACGTAATGATGTATCACAGTGGGCACCTGTGACGAGCGGGGTCCCACAGGGGTCGGTCCTAGGACCAGTGCTATTTTTGGTATATGTGAACGACATGACGGAAGGGTTAGACTCAGAAGTGTCCCTGTTTGCAGATGATGTGAAGTTAATGAGGAGAATTAAATCTGATGAGGACCAGGCAGGACTTCAAAGAGACCTGGACAGACTGGACACCTGGTCCAGCAAATGGCTTCTCGAATTTAATCCTGCCAAATGCAAAGTCATGAAGATAGGGGAAGGGCACAGAAGACCACAGACAGAGTATAGGCTAGGTGGCCAAAGACTGCAAACCTCACTCAAGGAGAAAGATCTTGGGGTGAGTATAACACCGAGCATGTCTCCGGAAGCACACATCAATCAGATAACTGCTGCAGCATATGGGCGCCTGGCAAACCTGAGAACAGCATTCCGACACCTTAGTAAGGAATCATTCAAGACACTGTACACCGTGTATGTCAGGCCCATACTGGAGTATGCAGCACCTGTTTGGAACCCGCACTTGATAAAGCACGTCAAGAAACTAGAGAAAGTACAAAGGTTTGCAACAAGGTTAGTTCCAGAGCTAAGGGGAATGTCCTATGAAGAAAGATTAAGGGAAATCGGCCTGACGACACTGGAGGACAGGAGGGTCAGGGGAGACATGATAACGACATATAAAATACTGCGTGGAATAGACAAGGTGGACAAGGACAGGATGTTCCAGGGAGGGGACACAGAAACAAGAGGCCACAATTGGAAGTTGAAGACACAAATGAGTCAGAGAGATAGTAGGAAGTATTTCTTCAGTCATAGAGTTGTAAGGCAGTGGAATAGCCTAGAAAATGACGTAGTGGAGGCAGGAACCATACACAGTTTTAAGACGAGGTTTGATAAAGCTCATGGAGCGGGGAGAGAGAGGGTCTAGTAGCAACCGGTGAAGAGGCGGGGCCAGGAGCTAGGACTCGACCCCTGCAACCACAAATAGGTGAGTACAAATAGGTGAGTACACACATGCACACATGTGGTAATGCTTTATTTACAGCTAGCAAAGTCAGGGTATTTCTCCAGAATGGTCTGCAATATACCACTGTGGATAAAATACTTTGCCATTTCTTGAACATTTCTGAGTGAGTTGTTTCTAAATTCATTAATTTGATCACACTCCAGTACATAATGACGCAAGGTGTGACAATAGTCCATCTGGCAAAGTTTACATTTCGTTTGGTCTACATCTGGTGGTGGTGATTTAACCTGCCAAAGATACTTGTAACCCAGCCGGAGCCGGGCAGTAGTGACATCCAAGAGTCTGCTTATCTTGTTGGATGCACCATAGACATGTGGCTCCTCCTGCATGATGGAATGATGATAGATGGACTGACTTGTGTCAATCTCCCTAAGTCTTAAGTCAATAAAGTTCATTTGAAGTTCTTTTCGTATTATTGTTCTCAAACTGCTAACTGACAACCCAAGATTGTAATCTACCCCCTCTTTGAAAGCATACAGCTTAGCCAATTTATCAGTTCTATCATGCATCTGAAGACCAATGTGAGATGGAATCCACAGCATGTGCACTCTGACTCCACTGTCCACAATCTTACCATACCTATGTCTGGCTTCTGACACAAGCATGCCACAATTTATACTTAATG
Organism: Cherax quadricarinatus; assembly: GCF_038502225.1. Taxonomy (NCBI): domain Eukaryota; kingdom Metazoa; phylum Arthropoda; class Malacostraca; order Decapoda; family Parastacidae; genus Cherax; species Cherax quadricarinatus. Next base: position 11,244,074 of record NC_091346.1, on the reverse strand, counting down.
AGTTGAGAGCATTTATGGATGACAGAGAATCAGTTACAATTAAAGTGTCAACCTTAGATACATGGACACATTTGAGTGCAAGGAGTATGGCAAACAGTTCTGTTTGAAGGGTAGAGGCCCAGTTATTGATGCGTGCTCCAATTTCTTTATGAGAGCCATCACTCTGTGTGACAACAGCAGCACTACCAGCTGCACCAGTGGACTGGTGAACAGAACCATCGACGTAAATAATTTGTGAAAGATTGTTCTGTGTGACTAAGTTATCAATACAGCTTAAGGCATCATGTTTGGCTTCAAGACGAAGCTTTGGTTGTGATTTAAGAAGAGTTTTGGGGGGAAATGGAGGAATGGTAGTTTGGAATGGGGTAATATCCCATGGAGCAGGGAAATGTCTCTGTTGTCTAACTTGATATAGATCATGTAGCTGGTTCATGCGGAGGTCGGTTCCAGTTTTTTCGATCCATCTGGAAGGATGTTCACCAGTGCTGAGGAAAGTTTGGAGGGCTTCTGTGCAGGGGTTTGAATGGGCTAGCCTAAGCATATTGACCCCAATAAGGATATTTCTTTCAGTAACACGATCTCTAATGCTTGGAATATTAAGTTCTTTCCGCATATTTAAAATTTTGGCAGTACGAGGGCATCCTAGGATGATCCTCATTGCTTCGTTTTGCAGTTTTTCCAGCCCTCCAAGCTTCCAGTCAGACACGAGTGCAAGTAGTGGCGCCGCATAATCAACCAATGATCTAATATAAGCAAGATACATCATTTTCACAATTTTAACATTAGCACCATACCTGGGATGAAAACCTGCCACAACTCTAAGTGCTCTCAGCCTTTCTTTGTATTGGCGACAAAGTCTCGTTACAACAGGTCCAAGTAGTGGAACCTCAAAGCCTAGATACCTGTATCTGCTTACATATTCTAGAAGAGACCCATCATGCAACTGGATCTGACGAACTGTGCCTCTCTGCCGAGGAGGACGCCTGTTGAGTATCTTTGTTTTATCCCCTGAGATTATTAACCCCAGGTCCTGACACGAGGCTAGTACATGATTAAGAATGTTTTGGGTGTTGGAGAATCCGGTAGTGTGAATCATTATGTCATCAGCAAAACTAACCATATAATGATGGGGCTGGCTAGGCATGGCATTAAGTAAGGCATTAATCAAAATGTTGAAAAGGGTGGGACTAAGCACACCTCCCTGTGGGGTTCCTAATTCAAAATCTTTAGTTACACTTCTATGTCCCTGGAACAACACAGACGACTTTCTGTTGGACAGGTAACCTTTAATCCAGCGGAGAAGCCATCCTCCAACATCCATTCTGGCAAGTTCACTAATGATTACATGTCGGTTGGCTACATCAAAAGCGGATTTAAGGTCAAGGAACGTAGTGTATGAGCTGTCAATGTGCAGAGTGAGAAAGGTGGTAATGCAATGATGCACACTCCTTCCATGCATGAAGCCATGCAACCGGGGTGACAAGAATTCCTTAATTCTGTGCATAAGACGATTAAGAATCATCCTTTCGAATGTTTTACACAAGCAGCTAGTAAGGGATATTGGGCGAAATGAGTTTTGTTGATTGGGCTTTGGAATGGGAATAATGAGGCTATTGGTCCATGATTTAGGGAGCTCCCCAGTGACATAACTCATGTTATATAATTCAAGTAAAGGATTACCTGGTACTCGACACAGCAATCTGAGTATGTTGTAAGTAATACCATCCTCACCAGGCGACGTGGAGTTGCCCTTAGTTAGTGCTGCATCAAGTTCATAATTAGTGAAAGGAATGTTGCAGTCATCTGCCTTGCTGAGCATAAAGCAAACAAGTCTCTCCCTTGCATCATATTTGTCCATTAATTTCGCCTGTGTGGTACTGGGAAGACTGTCATAGCTAGATGTAGCAGCCCAAGCACTGACTAACTCATTCGCCCTATGCAAGGGATGAGGGTGCGCGATCTGCCCAGTTCTGTTACCCTTAATTCTATTTATGTCCCTCCATGCCCGGCTAAGTGGGGTGTGAGCATTGAGACCATTGACAAATTGTTCCCAGTCTGTTTGCCGCAGCTCTGTCATACGCTCTCTGGCAGCAGCAAGGGCAGTTTGGAAGAGGCTCAGCATTTCAGGGGTACGATGGTTTCTATAGGCTAGGCCTAGTCTGCGAGCAGTACGTTTCAATGTTCGAAGTTTAGAATCATTGTAATAGGTATGGTTTTTATAAGACTTATGATTATTATGGAAGTCATTTGGATTTAGAGTAGTAGGAGGTTTCAGAGGCGGCTCTAAGAAGTTCTGAATACTGCTCACAAGGTCATTGTTAAAAGTCTCGACAGAGGTACACTCATAGGAATTATACCAGTCAGTCACATGTGCAACAAAGTCATCATGTTGATCAGGGGAAACATTAAGACGTTTCCGTTTGAATATCCCACCAGGGAGAATAGTATTACCAATATCTAGAGAGGTTAGCCTTGGGAAATGATCAGACGCTATATCTGTTACAATGGAAGACTCACAGCTGGCAGAAGTAATGTTGAAGCCCAGGCACAGATCAAGGACACCTCCATAGATATGTGTGGGTTCAAGGTCACCTACAATTTGCACATTATCATGACTGTATAAGAGTGACAACAGTTGATTGCCATTACAATTACCAAACTGAGAGTTTCCAATGCTTTTGTGTCTTGCATTATAATCACCAATAATGAGAGTAGGTTCAGACTGAGCACAAGTTGAGAGCTCCAAGTAATTAAACTTATCAGCAGGAGCATACAAGTTAAATATGTTGAGAGCAGAGTTCCCAATATAAATCCTAACACCGTGATACTGTAGCCCCTCTGTTTTCTTGTGTGCAAGAAATTGATGGGGAAGTGATTTTTTAATATATAGAACACAAGAATTAGTAGATTTGAGGTTATATGCAACAAACGATGGCAATTTAGGGGGTTGGGATTTTTCAGGGACTCTGCACTCTTGTAGACACACAATATCAATGGATTCAGTGGTTACTTTATGATGCAGGTCAGAAAATCTTTTTCTAAGTGACGCAATATTCCAACTTATAATGGATAGTTTATACGAGTTTGGTTCCATTATAAAAGTCCAGGGATAGTATTCAATTTCTCAGCAAGATGAAAAAACTTACTAAATAACAAACAGACATAATCAATATCTATATCATCAGTATTATCCTTATCCATGAGTCTCCTAAGTGCAGTTCCATTTGTGAGATCTCTTGGGAGTCTTTGTAAACAGAGGTCACTGCGCTCTTTGTCTGTGAATGTATGGAAGGTGACACTATCCCTCGCACTCACCTCTCCGCTTTTATTACACTCATCACTATCATCACATGTATCACTTCCCTCATCATTATGACCAGTGATACATACACCATTATCAACAACCGGGTCATCTCCACACTCAGTATCTATCAATACATTACACTCATCAGGTTGACTATCAGGATGGTCTTCACTGCCCTTATCATCTTCACTGTGATTGTAAACACCACTATCAGATTCATCGTTTTTGTAATTATTAACACCACTGCAATCATCAGTTTGTTCATCATCACCACACTCATTTTCATAATGGCTGACAATCTGTGGGTTGATGTACTCATTTGCAACCTCTGTAAGTTTTTCCTCGTGGTGCTCAAGTTGTTGTTTCAAACACCATTGTTGCTTCTCCAGTACTGTTATGCGCAGCTGCATGTTGTGTACCACCCCAGCAAGACTAGCGTCATCTGGAGGTATGAAGTCCCGATCAGCTGAGCCATGTGGCTGAATGACAGCTGACTCAGCCAGACAGATGGTGTCAACACTAGCAGCATTACTAGTGTTGATAGCAGACGTGATCGTGCTCTGTTGATGTACTCCCAGAGTGACTCGCTCAACCATATTGTCTGAGTTCAGGCATGGGTCAGTATTCAGACATGAAGTATCTGGTAGGCCTATTGCCTCATCATGGGGGGTGATGGGTGAGGCGGGAGCCCTGCGGCTGGCGATGTGGGCAGCTTTCGCTCTGCAGTCAGCATGAGCAGCTGTGACTCCTGGAGTCTTACAATTGATACATTCTAATGCAACGGTCTGGTGTTTCTTGATCATATCATAGCACTGGTGAGAAGGATGGGCCTTGGTACACACTGCACATCAGTGTGACTTACTAAAGCATTTAAAAGCAATGTGACCCCAGCGCTGACACTTGTAGCATCTACGGTGAGGTGGTTTGTACAAAGCTATTTTGTAACTCCTGTTAAGCGCTGCACAAGAGTAGATATATGATGGTGGAGTCCCTTGCCCAATCCACTCAGCCAATATCAGATCATTTGGAAGTCGACGAGGGTTTGCAACTTCATCTGACAATAGGAATTTAGGATCCAAGTACTTATTGACATTGTGGATAACAATAAGCACTTTAGGTGATCTTAGTGGGGCAGCTTGGAGTTGGATGTTAGCATATTTATGAGTAAGAAGTTTTCTATGAATGTTGGGTCGGTAAGACACATAGGCAACAGTTAGGCAACTTTATTCCGAAACGTTTCGCCTACACAGTAGGCTTCTTCAGTCGAATACAGAAAGTAGGCAGGAACAGTAGAGAAGACGATGTAATCAGTCCATCACCCTTGAAGTTGTAGAATTTGAGGTTGTCAGTCCCTCGGCCTAGAGAAGTTCAGTTCCATAGTCAGGAACTATCTGAAGATCAAGCGACAGTGCGGAAACTTAAATACTGTCGGAAGGAGAGGTGCAGAGTAGTAGTAGTAGTGAGAATGTAGCCACTGAGAGGTCAGGTCCCTCTCAGATCCAACAATTCTCACTTGAAAAGGCTGTCCAAGGTGTTTTCTGTATCAAGATGCCATGTGTTGCAGTGTCTGACAAGATGAACATCAAAATGGTATACAATACCGACAGGTTGGTAGGTAAGACACATAGGCAACAGTTACAGTCTTACCTACCAACCTGTCGGTATTGTATACCATTTTGATGTTCATCTTGTCAGACACTGCAACACATGGCATCTTGATACAGAAAACACCTTGGACAACCTTTTCAAGTGAGAATTGTTGGATCTGAGAGGGACCTGACCTCTCAGTGACTACATTCTCACTATTACTATTACTCTGCACCTCTCCTTCCGACAGTATTTAAGTTTCCGCACTGTCGCTTGATCTTCAGATAGTTCCTGACTGTGGAACTGAACTTCTCCAGGCCGAGGGACTGACAACCTCAAATTCTACAACTTCAAGGGTGATGGACTGATTACATCGTCTTCTCTACTGTTCCTGCCTACTTTCTGTATTCGACTGAAGAAGCCTACTGTGTAGGTGAAACGTTTCGGAATAAAGTTGCCTAACTGTTGCCTATGTGTCTTACCTACCAACCTGTCGGTATTGTATACCATTTTGATGTTCATCTTGTCAGACACTGCAACACATGGCATTTTGATACAGAAAACACCTTGGACAACCTTTTCAAGTGAGAATTGTTGGATCTGAGAGGGAGCTGACCTCTCAGTGGCTCCATGACGAGGCCTCAGTAAGGAAGTTCACAGCTGACCTAGAGACTGTTGACTGGCCTTCAGAATTCTCCAAGGCCAATGGTATTGATGATTGGACAGACATTTTTCTTAACAAATTACATAGACTATACAACAAACATTGTCCTATAAAAACAAAACAGATCACAAACAAACGGCTTGGTTGCCCATGGCTATCCAGCACCATTCTGAAATCCATTGACAAGAAACACCAATATGAAAAGCAATATAGACAGGGCTTAATACACAAAGATACTCTTAAACACTATTCATCAGCTCTCACCAAAGTAATAAAGAAAGCCAAACAACTATACTACTCCAGTAGATTCACAGACACTAGAGGAGATATAAAAAAGACCTGGAAAACACTCTCTCAGATTCTAGGGACTCACAAACTTAGAAAAACCAAGAATATTGTCCTAACTAAACCTAATGAAACACCACTACATCCCACTGACACAGCTAACAAGATAAACGACTTCTTCTCAACCATAGGATCTAATCTCGCCAGTAAAATCCCACATACCAATGCCCATGCCGGGGACTAACACCTTCCCGAAACTACTCAAGATGGCAAGGGTTACACCAATACATAAAGGTGGTGACCCTACAGACTTAAACAACTATAGGCCAATATCTAACTTACCATTGCTATCCAAAATCTTTGAGAAACTCGTGCACAGGAGACTGCATTCATTTATAACGGCTCAAAACATACTCAACCCCTGCCAATTTGGATTCAGGAAAAATAAAAGCACTAATGATGCAATCATAAAAATGCTAGATCTGCTTTACACAGCATTGGAAAATAAGGAATATCCACTAGGAATTTTTATTGACCTAAGAAAAGCTTTTGACACAGTAGACCACGACATCCTACTCCACAAACTTGATCATTACGGTATAAGAGGCCATGCGCTTGCTTATTTCAAATCTTACATTACTAATAGGTATCAGTATGTCACCATTAAAGACACAGCATCAGCAACACGGCCACTTGATACTGGAGTTCCGCAGGGAAGTGTCCTTGGTCCCCTGCTCTTCCTCATATACATCAATGACCTTCCAAACGTATCCCAACACCTGAAACCCATTCTCTTTGCTGACGACACGACTTATGTCATCTCTCACCCTAATCTTGCCACCCTCAACACCATTGTGAATGAGGAGCTGATTAAAATATCGACTTGGATGACAGCCAATAAACTTATGCTTAACACTGACAAAACCTACTATATTATGTTTGGTAGCAGAGCAGGAGATGCACAAATTAACATTAAGATTGACAACACTCTAATTACCAGAAATAATGGGGGCAAATTCCTAGGCTTATACCTTGACAACAACCTGAATTTCAGCACCCATATCCAGCATATAACCAAAAAAGTATCCAAAATGGTTGAGATCCTCTCCAAGATACGATACTACGTGCCGCAAAATGCCCTTCTCACACTATACCACTCACTTATTTATCCATACCTCACCTATGCTATTTGTGCTTGGGGATCAACTGCAGCAACACACCTAAAGCCAATAATAACCCAACAAAAAGCTGCAGTAAGAATAATCACTAAATCCCATCCCTGGCAACACCCCCCCCCCACTCTTCATAGACCTAAACTTACTCCCAGTTCAGTACATCCACACTTACTCCTGTGCAATCTACATCTACAGGGCCTTAAACTCTAATATCAACCTTGACCTAAAACGCTTTCTTGATAGTTGTGACAGAACCCACAGGCATAACACCAGACACAAACATCTCTACGACATTCCCCGTGTCCGACTAAACCTTTACAAATATTCAATGTATGTCAAAGGCCCTAAAATCTGGAATACCCTACCTGAGAACTCTAGAACTGCAGACACATTCATCACCTTCAAAACTACCATCAGAAAACTTCTTATCTCCCTGATACACCCCGTCAACTAACTACACGAATACCACCTGGTGGTTCACACTTACACTCACTCACTCATTTGACCATAAACAGAAATATTAATCTCAATCTTAAAATAATGAATCCTGTGATACTCCAATACTGAAACTATGTACTGTGCCAAAACAAAAGCATTCACATTGCTAAACTCACAAACTAGTATTTAGTTACTTAGCCATAATACCAACTTACCTCATAATTTGTAATATTTTACAATTAAGAATAAAACTAAGTCTGCCCGAAATGCCTAGCCATGCTAAGCGTTCTAGTGGTACACTCTGTAATCACTATTTTACTACATGTAAACCACACAATAACCAAATTTCTGTAAACTCAGCATTGTAATCCTTATAGAGAATAAACTTTGAATTTGAATTTGAATTTGAATTCTCACTACTACTACTACTCTGCACCTCTCCTTTCGACAGTATTTAAGTTTCCGCACTGTCGCTTGATCTTCAGATAGTTCCTGACTATGGAACTGAACTTCTCCAGGCCGAGGGACTGACAACCTCAAATTCTACAACTTCAAGGGTGATGGACTGATTACATCGTCTTCTCTACTGTTCCTGCCTACTTTCTGTATTCGACTGAAGAAGCCTACTGTGTAGGCGAAACGTTTCGGAATAAAGTTGCCTAACTGTTGCCTATGTGTCTTACCTACCAACCTGTCGGTATTGTATACCATTTTGATGTTCATCTTGTCAGACACTGCAACACATGGCATCTTGATACGGAAAACACCTTGGACAACCTTTTCAAGTGAGAATTCTTGGATCTGAGAGGGACCTGACCTCTCAGTGGCTACATTCTCACTACTACTACTACTCTGCACCTCTCCTTCCGACAGTATTTAAGTTTCCGCACTGTCGCTTGATCTTCAGATAGTTCCTGACTATGGAACTGAACTTCTCCAGGCCGAGGGACTGACAACCTCAAATTCTACAACTTCAAGGGTGATGGACTGATTACATCGTCTTCCCTACTGTTCCTGCCTACTTTCTGTATTCGACTGAAGAAGCCTACTGTGTAGGCGAAACGTTTCGGAATAAAGTTGCCTAACTGTTGCCTATGTGTCTTACCTACCAACCTGTCGGTATTGTATACCATTTTGATGTTCATCAATGCTGGGTCGTTAGTAACAAAAACGTAATTATCCTCGTCATGACGAAAGCGAATCCGAAGGTTTTTTTCTGGGTTGTCTAATGAAGCTTCGTAAAACCATTTAAACTTGACCTCAAACTCAATGTTAGCAGGGAAATCAAGCCTAACCGTTCTGCAATGGTTATTGTTGCTCTCGTTGTTTCTTGCAGCAAGCCTCCTTTGAAATCCTCTTTCTTTTCTCAAAGCTCCCTTACTTCTAAAACTTACGAATTCGCCTTCACCATCATTTACTTCGTTCACATCCATAGGTCACTTTTAGTTCAGCTGCTTGAGATGGAAGAGTTAGTCTGTTACAAATTTTCACTACATAAGAACTAGTTCTCACAACACCGAAGGTAAAGCCAGAACACTGTAGAACGTTCACAAAGGCATTCTGGGACTCAGTGCAGTGTAACTTGGCCTTCACTGGCTGGCTTGGAGCGCTGTTTAGCCTGGATCAGCTAAACTCGCCCTTATCCCATATGTAGATAATGGCGACGAGTTAAGGGATACCGGTGAATAGGAAAGTCGAGGAA
>NC_091346.1:11087861-11234819 GCF_038502225.1 Cherax quadricarinatus | reverse complement strand
TGTAGTGGGAGAGGAAGGCATCTACAGAGACGAAGCCAGGGCTAAGGTTCATACAAGGAAAGTTGTGTATTAGAGAGGATTCAACTAAACGGCGACTGTTAGGTAAGACACATATGCAACAGTTAGGTATCTTTATTTCGAAACGTTTCGCCTACACAGTAGGCTTCTTCAGTCGAGTACAGAAAAGTTGATAGAAGCAGAAGATACTTGAAGACGATGTAATCAGTCCATCACCCTTAAAGTTTTGAGGTGGTCAGTCCCTCAGTCTGGAGAAGAGCATTGTTCCGTTGTCTGAAACATATTGTTTCAGACAACGGAACAATGCTCTTCTCCAGACTGAGGGACTGACCACCTCAAAACTTTAAGGGTGATGGACTGATTACATCGTCTTCAAGTATCTTCTGCTTCTATCAACTTTTCTGTACTCGACTGAAGAAGCCTACTGTGTAGGCGAAACGTTTCGAAATAAAGATACCTAACTGTTGCATATGTGTCTTACCTAACAATCTGTCGGTATTTTATACCATTTTAATAAACGGCGACTGTTCGAGTTGGAAGTAGGGAAGACAGTTTTAGCAGAAGACCAGTCAATAGGATGGCTATAATCTCTGACGTGACAGAAAAGAGCATTGTTAGTGTCGGCAAGCCTAACACTATTTTTTTGTGCTCCCTAAGTCTGTCAGAAAGAGATCGACCAGTTTCTCCGAAGTATTGAAGAGGACAGGAGGAGCAAGAAATAGAGTAGACACCAGGAACATCTGTAGAGGGAGGAGAGGTATGAACGAGATTAGTGCGACGAGTGTTAGTCTGGCGGAAGGTAAGCTTGATGTCTAAGGGACGGAGAGAATTGTTGAGATTAGAAAGACCGGAAATGTAGGGAAGGCATAGGATAGAAGAGTTCCCAGGAGTAGAGAGTTTGGGAGAGAAGAAATTGCGTTTAGCACGTGAGAGGGCAGAGTCTATGAAATGGGAAGGGTAGCCAAGACGGGAGAACGAATTATGAAGAGTGGAAATTTCTGCTGGAAGGAACTGAGGATCACAGATGCGGAGGGCACGGAGAAAGAGGGAGATAAGAACACTTTTCTTGACAGGGGAAGCATGATAGGAAAAGTAGTGAATGTACATGCCACTGTGCATAGGTTTACGGTAAACGGAAAAGAAAAACCTGTATCTGAGCGGTGGACATGGACATCAAGGAAAGGAAGTAAGGAATTAGATTCCCACTCAGCTTTAAACTTAATGGAAGGGGCAAGATTATTAAGAGCTTCAAGAAAAGGTTGGAAGAGACTGGAGTCATGAGGCCACAGAGCAAAGATGTCATCCACATAGCGGAGCCAGAGTGAAGGTTGCACATCGAGGGTAGGAAGAAGAACAGTCTCGAAGTACTCCATGTAAAGATTAGCAAGGACAGGAGAGAGAGGAGAGCCCATAGCGACACCGAAGGTTTGAGAATAATATTTCCCTTGGAAGGAAAAGGAGTTAGAGTCCACACAGAGGCGGATCAGATCAAGAAAGACATCAGTGGGGATAGGGAGATGAAGAAACCCTACATGGGCCTTCTCTCTAAGGAAATCAAGGACATCATCAAGAGGACATCGTGAAGAGGGACTCAACGTCAAGACTAAGCATCTTACAGGTTGGGAGAGAGCGAACCCGTTCAATGAAGTCTTGAGAGTGACGGAGGTGGGCAGGAGAAAAAGTACCAAGAAAGGGAGTGAGGGTTTTGGCCAGCCAAGAAGCAAGAGAATAAGAGACAGAACCTCTAGAGGATATGATAGGACGAAGAGGAATATCAGGTTTATGAGTTTTGGGAAGGCCATAGAAATAGGGAAGAGAGGGACAGATGACACGAAACCGTTGAACAAGGTCAAAGTCAGGAGGACAGAGGTCGGAGAGAGTCCTTAGTTTTTTGTTGAAAGTTCTCTTGATGCGATCAAGAGGGTTGGAAACGAGAGGAGTGTAGGTGCGTGATTCAGAGAGCAAGACATCAGCTTTACGGAGGTAATCCTCGCGATCAAGGATAACTACCGAATTACCTTTGTCAGAAGATAGTATGACAATGTTGGTGTTAGATTTAAGAGAAGAAAGGGCAAGTTGGTAACGGCGTGGAAGGTGGTGATTCTTGAAAACTTCTTTTCTTCTTCTTCTTCTTCTTCTTCTTCTTCTTCTTCTTCTTCTTCTTCTTCTTCTTCTTCTTCTTCTTCTTCTTCTTCTTCTTCTTCTTCTTCTTCTTCTTCCTCTTCCCCTTTCCTCTCTCCTTTTCTCCTCTGGGTTGTCTTTCTCCTGTCTCGTGTTTCTGTTCCTTCTTCATTTATTTTATTTTATTTCACCACTTCCCCTTTCACGCACCTCGGTGCGCTTGCTCTCCCTCTGTGGGCATCTAGCTCTCTTGCAGTGCTCCCCTTCCTTTGTATTTGACTGGCTCGTCCTTTTTATTTCCCACTTCTACCACTACCACTACTACTACCTCTTCTTCTTCTACTACAACTACTGATGAAATTAAGACACATGTGCGGCGTCTGGTTGTCTTTGTTGTGGACGTTTCGCCATCCAGTGGCTGGCTGGATGGCGAAACGTCTACGGTGGGGATGCCCGGGTGTTGTGCATGTGTCATTTCATCCTGTCGGTATTATATACATTTCTTGTACTACTACTACTACTACTACTACTACTACTACTACTACTACTACTACTACTACTACTACTACTACTACTACTACTACTACTACTACTACCTCCACCTCTTCCTGCCTATATATAGCCGTCCTGCTCCACCTCTGTTAGTGTGACTTTGTCAATGGTCCAAGTCGGACCGAAACGTCGTCGTAAGCTTCTCTCTTTTATGTGCGGGTTATTTGTGTATTGTCAGTAATGATGTTGACAGCTGGCAGTAATGATGGTGACAGCTGGCAGTAATGATGGTGACAGTTGTCAGTAATGATGTTGACAGCTGGCAGTAATGATGGTGACAGCTGGCAGTAATGATGGTGACAGTTGTCAGTAACGATGTTGACAGCTGGCAGTAATGATGGTGACAGCTGGCAGTAATGATGGTGACAGTTGTCAGTAATGATGGTGACAGCTGGCAGTAATGATGGTGACAGCTGGCAGTAATGATGGTGACAGTTGTCAGTAATGATGGTGACAGCTGGCAGTAATGATGGTGACAGCTGGCAGTAATGATGGTGACAGCTGGCAGTAATGATGGTGACAGTTGTCAGTAATGATGGTGACAGCTGTCAGTAATGATTACGACAGGTGGCAGTAATGATGGTGACAGGTGGCAGTAATGATGGTGACAGTTGTCAGTAATGATGGCATCAGCTGGCAGTAATGATGGTGACAGGTGGCAGTAATGATGGAGACAGGTGGCAGTAATGATGGTGACAGCTGGCAGTAATGATGGTGACAGTTGTGAGTAATGATGGCATCAGCTGGCAGTAATGATGGTGACAGTTGTCAGTAATGATGGTGACAGCTGGCAGTAATGATTACGACAAGTGGAAGTAAAGATGGTGACAGGTGGCAGTAATGATGGTGACAGTTGTCACTAAAGATGGCATCAGCTGGCAGTAATGATGGTGACAGGTGGCAGTAATGATGGTGACAGGTGACAGTAATGATGGTGACAGGTGGCAGTAATGGTGACAGCTGGCAGTAATGATGGTGACTGCTGGCACTAATGATGGTGACATTTGTCAGTAATGATGGCAATAGCTGGCAGTAATGATGGTGACAGGTGGCAGTAATGATGGTGACAGGTGGCAGTAATGATGGTGACAGGTGGCAGTAATGATGGTGACAGTTGTCAATAATGATGGTGACATCTGGCAGTAATGATGGTGACAGCTGTCAGTAATGATGACAACAGCTGGCAGTAATGATGCTGACAGGTGGCAGTAATGATGGTGACAGGTGGCAGTAATGATGGAGACAGGTGGCAGTAATGATGGCGACAGGTGGCAGTAATGATGGTGACAGGTGGCAGTAATGATGGTGACAGTTGTCAATAATGATGGTGACATCTGTAAGTAATGATGGCGACAGCTGGCAGTAATGATGGTGACACCTGGCAGTAATGATGGTGACAGCTGGCAGTAATGATGGTGACACCTGGCAGTAATGATGGTGACAGCTTGCAGTAATGATGGTGACAGCTGGCAGTAATGATGTTGACACCTGGCAGTTATGATGGTGACAGCTGGCAGTAATGATGTTGACAGCTGGCAGTAATGATGGTGACAGCTGGCAGTAATGATGGTGACAGCTGGCAGTAATAATGGTGACACCTGGCAGTAATGATGGTGATACCTGGCGGTAATGATGGTGACAGCTGGCAGAAATGATGGTGACAGCTGGCAGTAATGATGGTGACAGCTGACAGTAATGATGGTGACAGCTGACAGTAATGATGGTGACAGCTGGCAGTAATGATGGTGACGGCTGATAGTAATGATGGTGACACCTGGCAGTAATGATGGTGACAGTTGGCAGTAATGATAATGACAGCTGGCAGTAAAGATGGTGACAGCTGACAGTAATGATGGTGGCAGCTGACAGTAATGATGGTGACAGTTGGCAGTAATGATGGTGACAGCTGGCAGTAATGATGGTGACAGCTGGCAGTAATGATGGTGACAGGTGGCAGTAATGATGGTGACAGCTGGCAGTAATGATGGTGACAGGTGGCAGTAATGATGGCGACAGCTGGCAGTAATGATGGTGACAGCTGGCAGAAATGATATTGACAGCTGGCAGTAATGATGGTGACAGCTGGCAGTAATGATGGTGTCAGCTGACAGTAATGATGGTGACAGCTGGCAGTAATGATGGTGACGGCTGACAGTATTGATGGTGACAGCTGGCAGTAATGATGGTGACAGTTGGCAGTAATGATGTTGACACCTGGCAGAAATGATGGTGACAGCTGGCAGAAATGATGGTGACAGCTGGCAGTAATGATGGTGACATCTGGCAGTAATGATGGTGACATCTGGCAGTAATGATGGTGACAGCTGGCAGTAATGATGGTGACAGCTGACAGTAATGATGGTGACAGCTGACAGTAATGATGGTGACAGCTGACAGTTATGATGGTGACAGTTGGCAGTAATGATGGTGACAGTTAGCAGTAATGTTGGTGACAGCTGGCAGTAATGATGGTGACAGTTGTCAGTAATGATGGTGACAGCTGGCAGTAATGATGGTGACATCTGGCAGTAATGATGGTGACATCTGGCAGTTATGATGGTGACAGCTGGCAGTAATGATGTTGCCAGCTGGCAGTAATGATGGTGACAGCTGGCAGTAATGATGGCGACAGCTGACAGTAATGATGGTGACATCTGGCAGTAATGATGGTGACATCTGGCAGTAATGATGGTGACTGCTGGCAGTAATGATGTTGCCAGCTGGCAGTAATGATGGTGACAGCTGACAGTAATGATGGTGACAGCTGGCAGTAATGATGGTGACATCTGGCAGTAATGATGGTGACAGCTGACAGTAATGATGGTGACAGCTGGCAGTAATGATGTTGCCAGCTGGCAGTAATGATGGTGACAGCTGCCAGTAATGATGGTGACATCTGGCAGTAATGATGGTGACAGCTGGCAGTAATGATGGTGACAGCTGGCAGTAATGATGTTGCAAGGTGGCAGTAATGATGGTGACAGCTGACAGTAAAGATGGTGACATCTGGCAGTAATGATGGTGACATCTGGCAGTAATGATGGTGACATCTGGCAGTAATGATGGTGACAGCTGGCAGTAATGATGTTGCCAGCTGGCAGTAATGATGGTGACATCTGGCAGTAACGATGGTGACAGCTGACAGTAATGATGGTGACAGGTGGCAGTAATGATGGTGACAGCTGGCAGTAATGATGGTGACAGGTGGCAGTAATGATGGGGACAGCTGGCAGTAATGATGGTGACAGCTGGCAGAAATGATATTGACAGCTGGCAGTAATGATGGTGACAGCTGGCAGTAATGATGGTGTCAGCTGACAGTAATGATGGTGACAGCTGGCAGTAATGATGGTGACGGCTGACAGTATTGATGGTGACAGCTGGCAGTAATGATGGTGACAGTTGGCAGTAATGATGGTGACAGCTGGCAGTAATGATGGTGACAGCTGACAGTAATGATGGTGACAGCTGACAGTTATGATGGTGACAGTTGGCAGTAATGATGGTGACAGTTAGCAGTAATGTTGGTGACAGCTGGCAGTAATGATGGTGACAGTTGTCAGTAATGATGGTGACAGCTGGCAGTAATGATGGTGACATCTGGCAGTAATGATGGTGACATCTGGCAGTTATGATGGTGACAGCTGGCAGTAATGATGTTGCCAGCTGGCAGTAATGATGGTGACAGCTGGCAGTAATGATGGCGACAGCTGACAGTAATTATGGTGACATCTGGCAGTAATGATGGTGACAGCTGGCAGTAATGATGTTGACACCTGGCAGAAATGATGGTGACAGCTGGCAGAAATGATGGTGACAGCTGGCAGTAATGATGGTGACATCTGGCAGTAATGCTGGTGACATCTGGCAGTAATGATGGTGACAGCTGGCAGTAATGATGGTGACAGCTGACAGTAATGATGGTGACAGCTGACAGTAATGATGGTGACAGCTGACAGTTATGATGGTGACAGTTGGCAGTAATGATGGTGACAGTTAGCAGTAATGTTGGTGACAGCTGGCAGTAACGATGGTGACAGTTGTCAGTAATGATGGTGACAGCTGGCAGTAATGATGGTGACAGCTGACAGTAATGATGGTGACAGCTGGCAGTTATGATGGTGACAGCTGGCAGTAATGATGTTGCCAGCTGGCAGTAATGATGGTGACAGCTGGCAGTAATGATGGCGACAGCTGACAGTAATGATGGTGACATCTGGCAGTAATGATGGTGACAGCTGGCAGTAATGATGTTGACACCTGGCAGAAATGATGGTGACAGCTGGCAGAAATGATGGTGACAGCTGGCAGTAATGATGGTGACATCTGGCAGTAATGATGGTGACATCTGGCAGTAATGATGGTGACAGCTGGCAGTAATGATGTTGCCAGCTGGCAGTAATGATGGTGACAGCTGACAGTAATGATGGTGACAGCTGGCAGTAATGATGGTGACATCTGGCAGTAATGATGGTGACAGCTGACAGTAATGATGGTGACAGCTGACAGTAATGATGTTGACAGCTGGCAGTAATGATGTTGCCAGCTGGCAGTAATGATGGTGACAGCTGCCAGTAATGATGGTGACATCTGGCAGTAATGATGGTGACATCTGGCAGTAATGATGGTGACAGCTGGCAGTAATGATGTTGCAAGGTGGCAGTAATGATGGTGACAGCTGACAGTAAAGATGGTGACATCTGGCAGTAATGATGGTGACAGCTGGCAGTAATGATGGTGACAGCTGGCAGTAATGATGG
This sequence comes from Cherax quadricarinatus, assembly GCF_038502225.1. Lineage (NCBI taxonomy): Eukaryota > Metazoa > Arthropoda > Malacostraca > Decapoda > Parastacidae > Cherax > Cherax quadricarinatus. The sequence continues at coordinate 11,227,368 of NC_091346.1, read as the reverse complement.
TGACATCTGGCAGTAATGGTGGTGACATCTGGCAGTTATGATGGTGACAGCTGGCAGTAATGATGTTGCCAGCTGGCAGTAATGATGGTGACAGCTGGCAGTAATGATGGCGACAGCTGACAGTAATGATGGTGACATCTGGCAGTAATGATGGTGACATCTGGCAGTAATGATGGTGACAGCTGACAGTAATGATGGTGACAGCTGACAGTAATGATGGTGACAGCTGGCAGTAATGATGTTGCCAGCTGGCAGTAATGATGGTGACAGCTGCTAGTAATGATGGTGACATCTGGCAGTAATGATGGTGACATCTGGCAGTAATGATGGTGACAGCTGGCAGTAATGATGTTGCAAGGTGGCAGTAATGATGGTGACAGCTGACAGTAAAGATGGTGACATCTGGCAGTAATGATGGTGACATCTGGCAGTAATGATGGTGACATCTGGCAGTAATGATGGTGACAGCTGGCAGTAATGATGTTGCCAGCTTGCAGTAATGATGGTGACATCTGGCAGTAACGATGGTGACAGCTGACAGTAATGATGGTGACAGGTGGCAGTAATGATGGTGACAGCTGTCAGTAATGATGGTGACAGGTGGCAGTAATGATGGGGACAGCTGGCAGTAATGATGGTGACAGCTGGCAGAAATGATATTGACAGCTGGCAGTAATGATGGTGACAGCTGGCAGTAATGATGGTGTCAGCTGACAGTAATGATGGTGACAGCTGGCAGTAATGATGGTGACGGCTGACAGTATTGATGGTGACAGCTGGCAGTAATGATGGTGACAGTTGGCAGTAATGATGGTGACAGCTGGCAGTAATGATGGTGACAGCTGACAGTAATGATGGTGACAGCTGACAGTTATGATGGTGACAGTTGGCAGTAATGATGGTGACAGTTAGCAGTAATGTTGGTGACAGCTGGCAGTAATGATGGTGACAGTTGTCAGTAATGATGGTGACAGCTGGCAGTAATGATGGTGACATCTGGCAGTAATGATGGTGACATCTGGCAGTTATGATGGTGACAGCTGGCAGTAATGATGTTGCCAGCTGGCAGTAATGATGGTGACAGCTGGCAGTAATGATGGCGACAGCTGACAGTAATGATGGTGACATCTGGCAGTAATGATGGTGACAGCTGGCAGTAATGATGTTGACACCTGGCAGAAATGATGGTGACAGCTGGCAGAAATGATGGTGACAGCTGGCAGTAATGATGGTGACATCTGGCAGTAATGCTGGTGACATCTGGCAGTAATGATGGTGACAGCTGGCAGTAATGATGGTGACAGCTGACAGTAATGATGGTGACAGCTGACAGTAATGATGGTGACAGCTGACAGTTATGATGGTGACAGTTGGCAGTAATGATGGTGACAGTTAGCAGTAATGTTGGTGACAGCTGGCAGTAACGATGGTGACAGTTGTCAGTAATGATGGTGACAGCTGGCAGTAATGATGGTGACAGCTGACAGTAATAATGGTGACAGCTGGCAGTTATGATGGTGACAGCTGGCAGTAATGATGTTGCCAGCTGGCAGTAATGATGGTGACAGCTGGCAGTAATGATGGCGACAGCTGACAGTAATGATGGTGACATCTGGCAGTAATGATGGTGACAGCTGGCAGTAATGATGTTGACACCTGGCAGAAATGATGGTGACAGCTGGCAGAAATGATGGTGACAGCTGGCAGTAATGATGGTGACATCTGGCAGTAATGATGGTGACATCTGGCAGTAATGATGGTGACAGCTGGAAGTAATGATGTTGCCAGCTGGCAGTAATGATGGTGACAGCTGACAGTAATGATGGTGACAGCTGGCAGTAATGATGGTGACATCTGGCAGTAATGATGGTGACAGCTGACAGTAATGATGGTGACAGCTGACAGTAATGATGTTGACAGCTGGCAGTAATGATGTTGCCAGCTGGCAGTAATGATGGTGACAGCTGCCAGTAATGATGGTGACATCTGGCAGTAATGATGGTGACATCTGGCAGTAATGATGGTGACAGCTGGCAGTAATGATGTTGCCAGGTGGCAGTAATGATGGTGACAGCTGACAGTAAAGATGGTGACATCTGGCAGTAATGATGGTGACATCTGGCAGTAATGATGGTGACATCTGGCAGTAATGATGGTGACAGCTGGCAGTAATGATGTTGCCAGCTGGCAGTAATGATGGTGACATCTGGCAGTAATGATGGTGACAGCTGACAGTAATGATGGTGACATCTGGCAGCAGTGATGGTGAGATCCAGCAGTAATGATAGTGACAGTCACTGTGTATTCTCATTAAGACTGAATATAATGACCAGCTGTGAAAGTCATGTCAACACTTCATTATAAACAAAGTTATATATCGCTGTACCAAGCTTGTGTAAATGTGTAAATTATAATGTAAATATAATTAAGGGGATGAGTCCAGAGTCATTGTATTATGGAATTAATTTTCTAACCTCCTGGAGTTTACCTGGAGAGGATTTTGGGGGTCAGCGCCCCCAGGGGTCGGTCTGAGACCAGGCCTCATGGTTCATCAGGATCTGATCAACCAGGCTGTTACTGCTGGCCGCACGCAAACTGACGTACGAACCACGAAAAACAGATAATATAAATTATCAATTTTAAATAAAGTTATATAATTTAAACAAATATAAACTTAATTATTGAAATTAAACATTCTGGAAAGCTTTATGTTAATATAGAAGTCTGAAGTTGTTGGTAAATCAACACTAATGTGTGTCTGAGTGTTTGACAGTCTCTGAGTGTCTGCTCTGAGTGTCTGCTCTGAGTGTCTGCTCTGAGTGTCTGCTCTGAGTGTCTGCTCTGAGTGTCTGCTCTGAGTGTCTGCTCTGAGTGTCTGCTCTGAGTATCTGCTCTGAGTGTCTGCTCTGAGTGTCTGCTCTGAGTGTCTGCTCTGAGTGTCTGCTCTGAGTGTCTGCTCTGAGTGTCTCTGTTCTGAGTGTCTCTGTTCTGAGTGTCTGTTCCGAGTGTCTGCTCTGAGTGTCTCTGTTCTGAGTGTCTCTGTTCTGAGTGTCTGTTCCGAGTGTCTGCTCTGAGTGTCTCTGTTCCGAGTGTCTGCTCTGAGTGTCTCTGTTCTGGGTGTCTGCTTTGAATGTCTCTGTTCTGAATGTCTGCTCTGAGTGTCTCTGTTCCGAGTGTGTGCTCTGAGTGTCTCTGTTCTGAGTGCCTTTGTTCTGAGTGTCTGCTCTGAGTGTCTGCTTTGAGTGTCTGCTCTGAGTGTTTGCTTTGAGTGACTTCTTTGAGTGTCTCTGTTCTGAGTGTCAGCTCTGAATGTGTCTGTTCTGGGTGTCTGCTCTGAATGTGTCTCTTCTGAATATCTGCTCTGAGTGTCTCTGTTCTATGTGTCTGTTCTGAGTGTGTCTGCTCTGAGTGTGTCTGCTCTGAGTGTGTCTGCTCTGAATGTCTCTGTTCCGAGTGTCTGCTCTGAGTGTGTCTGTTCTGAGTGTCTGCTCTTAGAGTCTCTGTTCTGAGCGTCTGCTCTGAGTGTCTCTGTTCTGGGTGTCTGCTCTGAATGTCTCTGTTCTGAATGTCTGTTCTTAGTGTCTCTGTTCTAAGTGTCTGCTCTGAGTGTCTCTGTTCAAAGTGTCTCTGCTCTGAGTGTCTGCTCTGAGTGTCTCTGTTCCGAGTGTCCGCTCTGAGTGTCTCTGTTCTGAGTGTCTGCTCTGAGTGTCTCTGTTCTGAGTGTGTCTGTTCTGAGTGTCTGCTCTGAGTGTCTGCTTTGAGTGTCTGCTCTGAGTGTCTCTGTTCTGAGTGTCTGCTATGAGTGTCTCTGTTCTGGGTGTCTGCTCTGAATGTCTCTGTTCTGAGTTCCTTCTCCGGGTGTCTGCTTTGAGTGTCTCTGTTCTGAGTGTCTGCTCTGAGTGTCCCTGTTCAGGGTGTCTGCTTTGAATGTCTCTGTTCTGAATGTCTGCTCTGAGAGTCTCTGTTCTAAGTATCTGCTTTAAGTGTCTCTGCTCTGTGTGTCTGCTCTGAGTGTCTCTGTTCTTAGTGTTTGCTCTGAGTGTCTCTGTTCTGAGTGTCTGCTCTGAGTGTCTCTGTTCTGAGTGTCTGCTCTGAGTGTCTCTGTTCTGAGTGTCTCTGTTCTGAGTGTATGCTCTGAGTGTCTCTGTTCTGGGTGTCTGCTCTGAATGTCTCTCTTCTGAGTGTCTGCTCTGAGTGTCTCTGTTCTAAGTGCCTGTTTGAGTGTGTGTTCTGAGTGTGTCTGTTCTGAGTGTCTTTGTTCTGAGTGTCTGCTCTGAGTGTCTCTGTTCTGAGTGTCTTTGTTCTGAGTGTCTGCTCTGAGTGTCTCTGTTCAGGGTGTCTGCTCTGAATGACTCTGTTCTGAATGGCTGCTCTGAGTGTCTGCTTTGAGTGTCTCTGTTCTGAGTGTCTGCTCTGAGTGTCTCTGTCCTGAGTGTCTGCTCTGAATGTCTCTGCTCTGAGTGTCTGCTCTGAGTGTCTCTGTTCCGAGTGTCCGCTCTGAGTGTATCTGTTCTGAGTGTCTGCTCTGAGTGTCTCTGTTCTGAGTGTCTGCTCTGAGTGTCTCTGTTCTGAGTGTGTCTGTTCTGAATGTCTGTTCTGAGTGTCTGCTTTGAGTGTCTGTTTTGAGTTTAAGTGTCTCTGCTCTGTGTGTCTGCTCTGAGTGTCTCTGTTCTTAGTGTTTGCTCTGAGTGTCTGCTCTGAGTGTCTCTGTTCTGAGTGTCTCTGTTCTGAGTGTATGCTCTGAGTGTCTCTGTTCTGGGTGTCTGCTCTGAATGTCTCTGTTCTGAGTGTCTGCTCTGAGTGTCTCTGTTCTAAGTGCCTGTTTGAGTGTGTGTGTTCTGAGTGTGTCTGTTCTGAGTGTCTTTGTTCTGAGTGTCTGCTCTGAGTGTTTCTGTTCTGAGTGTCTTTGTTCTGAGTGTCTGCTCTGAGTGTCTCTGTTCAGGGTGTCTGCTCTGAATGACTCTGTTCTGAATGGCTGCTCTGAGTGTCTGCTTTGAGTATCTCTGTTCTGAGTGTCTGCTCTGAGTGTCTCTGTTCTGAGTGTCTGCTCTGAATGTCTCTGCTCTGAGTGTCTGCTCTGAGTGTCTCTGTTCCGAGTGTCCGCTCTGAATGTCTCTGTTCTGAGTGTCTGCTCTGAGTGTCTCTGTTCTGAGTGTCTGCTCTGAGTGTCTCTGTTCTGAGTGTGTCTGTTCTGAGTGTCTGTTCTGAGTGTCTGCTTTGAGTGTCTGCTTTGAGTGTCTCTGTTCTGAGTGTCTGCTCTGAGTGTCTCTGTTCTGAGTGTGTCTGTTCTGAGTGTCTGTTCTGAGTGCCTGCTCCGAGTGTTTGCTTTGAGTGTCTCTGTTCTGAGTGTCTGCTCTGAGTGTCTGCTCTCAGTGTCTACTCTGAGTGTCTGCTCTGAGTGTCTCTGTTCTTGGTGTCTGCTTTGAATGTCTCTGTTCTGAATGTCTGCTCTGAGAGTCTCTGTTCTAAGTGTCTGCTCTAAGTGTCTCTGATCTGTGTGTCTGCTCTGAGTGTCTCTGTTCTTAGTGTCTGCTCTGAGTGTCTCTGTTCTGAGTGTCTGCTCTGAGTGTCTCTGTTCTGAGTGTATTTGTTCTGAGTGTCTGCTTTGAGTGTCTGCTCTGAGTGTCTCTGTTCTGAGTGTATGCTCTGAGTGTCTCTGTTCTAAGTGTCTCCTTTGAGTGTGTGTGTTCTGAGTGTCTCTGTTCTGAGTGCTTCTGTTTGAGTATCTCTGTCTTGAGTGTTTCTGTCCTGAGTGTCTGCTCTGAGAGTGTCTACTTCGAGTGTCTATGTACTGAGTGTCTGCTTTGAGTGTCTCTGTTCTGATTGTCTGCTCTGAGTGTCTATGTTCTGAGTATATCTGTTCTGAGTGCCTGCTCTGAGTGTTTCTGTTCTGAGTGTCTGCTCTGAGTGTCTCTGTTCTGAGTGTCTGCTTTGAGTGTCACTGTTCTGAGAGTCTCTGTTCTGTCTGAGTGTCTCTGCCCTGAGTGTCTGCTCTGAGTTTTAGTGTTCTGAATGTCTTCTCTGAGTGTCACTGTTCTGGGTGTCTGTTCTAAGTGTGTATATTCTGAGTGTCTGCTTTGAGTGTCTCTGTTCCGAGTGTCTGCTCTGAGTATCTGTTGTGAGTGTCTCTTTTCTGAGTGTTTGCTGTGAATGTTTCTCTTCTGAGTGTTTGCTGTTAGTTTCTCTGTTCTGAGAGTCTCTGCTGTGAGAGTCTCTGTTGTGAAAGTCTCTGCTGTAAGAGTCTGCTTTGAGAATCTCTGTAGTGAAAGTCTCTGCTGTGTAAGTCTCTGCTGTGTGAGTCTCTGCCGTGTGAGTCTCTTTGTGAGAGTCTCTGCTGTGTGAGTCTCTGCTGTGTGAGTTTCTGCTGTGTTAGTCTCTGCTGTGTGAGTCTCTGCTGTGAGAGTCTCTGCTGTGAGAGTCTCTGTTGTGAAACTCTCTGCTGTAAGAGTCTGATGTGAGAATCTCTGTAGTGAAAGTCTCTGCTGTGTAAGTCTCTGCTGTGTGTGTCTCTGCTGTGTGAGTCTCTTGTGTGAGAGTCTCTGCTGTGTGAGTCTCTGCTGTGTGAGTCTGCTGTGTGAGTCTCTGCTGTGTGAGTCTCTGCTGTGTGAGTCCTTTTTGTGAGAGTCTCTGCTGTAAGAGTCTCTCCTGTAAGAGTCTTTGCTCTGCTTCTGAAGTCAGTCTTGAATGCACCTGTGAGGAAAGTCTTGCGGCTGATGGCCTTGTGGCTAAAGCTTTCGCTTCACACGGCGAGAGTCCGAGTTCGGTTCCCGGCGAGGGTAGAAACAATGGGCGTGTTTCCTTGCACCGGTTGTCCATGTTCTCCATCAGTAATAATGGGTACCTGGGTGTTAGTGGACTGGTGTGGGTCGCATCCTGGGACAAAACTGACATAATTTGCGGGAAATGCTCAGCATAACAAGGAGTTTTCTATATAGTAGTATGTCACTGATGTCAGCTATGGTCTGTATACCTTGTACATGCACTTGTAGTAATAAAGGTATTATTATTATTATTATTATTATTATTATTATTATTATTATTATTATTATTATTATTATAATTATTATGATTATGATTATTATTACATTCATAAACATGAATACCACACACCTTGCGTGTTTCTCAGGAAGTGTCTGGCCCTCACAAGGTTCAAAGTTACACGAGGTTACATTTCATTATGTACATTGGATTTATTTCGTGTAAGTTGGATTTTATTCTGCCACATACGCATATCCATATTTATATTCGATTTATTTTACTCTTTTATATTGAGTTTCTATTTCAGATTAACATGAACAGACGAGGATGTCTGAACAGCACAGACAACTTGTGCTATGAATGTTGCAAATATTGACAAAGAGAACATTGAAAGAAATACAGAACAAATGGTATCATAATTGCAAACAAGCACTACCTTGGCTACAAGATAGGTGATGACTATAAACACGGGCTGCACACACACGCTGAGTTGTTTGTGTCCCTGGACCCACACACGGGATGAATGGGGAACTTACATCAATGCCATTTACAACCCCAGTGGTGTGTCGAGAACTAAGGAATCACCTGAATGACTCACTTTTGTATGGTTAGCGTGGTTGCTTTCAAAGAAAAACAAGACGATTACATCTATATTCCAAGCATTAAAACTTGTGCCACAGAGTGAGGAGACACTACACCTGTCGCACTTTATGTGACACTGTACGTGATAGTAGAGAAAAAACTTTATAATACTGATTTTTTTATGAACCATCAGAATCTGAGGCTTCGAAACAACCTCAGGCAATCACTCTACAAGAGTTGTATGACCTTGTCAGGGACTTCCATCTATCAGAACAAACAGTAGAACTACTTGCATCACGTTAACAAGAGTGAAACCTCATAGAAGAAGTAACAGAAATAAGTAATGTTCGTGCTCGCACACACTAGTTTAGCAGTATGATCTCAACTGGAGAATGGAGAATTTTCTGTCCTGGTGTGAAAGCTCTTATGAAAGAGCTGGTCTACGAACACTATTGTGATGAACGTAAAATATTTATCGATTCCAGCAAAGTCGTTGAAAAACTAGTGTTCTTTCACAGAGGTAGTCAAAAAACTTCTGTGCCAGTGTCTCATACAATGGGATTTAACATATATTAGACCAAAATTGTAATATACAGCTGTTGTGTTAAGGCCACACCTATTAGAAGAAACACATGAATAAATTTAAAAATGGTTCAGAGAAGAGCTATGGCTACCAGGGATACGATATATATGAGTTAAAAGTAAAAGCTAGAAACTCTTAATTGCAAGATGACATCTCTCCTTGGGTCCTGAGAGAGGCAGCAGATGAATAGTGCGAGTGCAACTAACAAGAATCTTCAGTAACACTATCGAAACAGGAAAATAGCAAACGTGATCCCGTAGACAGATAAGCAGCACTAAATTCCAGACCAGTGTCACTGACATCTATAGGATATAAAGTTATGGAAAAGATTTCGAGGACAAGAGTTTTGGAGGACCTAGAAAAGAACGGGTTTATACATAACACCTGGTTACAGAACAACGAGGTAACGCAAGTAACACAGAAGGGTTTCGACACAGTTACACACTCAGAAATGAAGTAGTGGAGGCAGTATCCATACATAACTTTAAGAGGTACGAAAAGGCTCTCGGAAAAGGAATAGAGTGGACACACACACACATACACAGTCACACACACACGCAGTCACACACACACACACAGTCACACACACACACACACACATACACACAGTCACACACACAGGAGCTCGGACTCGGGGCCAGGAGCTCGGACTCGGGGCCAGGAGCTCGGACTCGACCCCCGCAACCTCAACTAGGTGAGTACACACACAGTCCCCCCCCACACACACACACACACACACGCACACACACACACACACACACACACACACACCTCCCTCAGAACTACCTACAGAAGGACCTCAACCTCGACAACCCCAATGCAAGCAAGCAGTCGAACCCAAAACTCACACTGTATCCACTGTCCCTACCCTCATAAACTACAAAGAAACCCCCTATAGTCCCCTGCAAGGCCTCCCTCTGCTCCAACTCCAACGTTCTCCCCAGACCACAGTTCAAGTTGAAGGTTTGGTATACGAATGCGAATTGAATAACAAACAAAAGATATATGAGGAGTGGCATGAAAGAATCAAGCAGACGTCCACAGACTTTATAGCACTCACAGAAAAGAAACTCACCGAGATGATAACAGACGCAATCTTCCAACCCGGATATCAGATCCTGAGAAAAGTCAGAGGGAGCACAGGGGGAGGATGGGTTGCACTGCTCATTAAAAACTGATGGGGATTTAAGGAAATGGACGGAATGGACGAATTGGGCGAAAGGGACTACACAGTAGGTACAATTCAGTCTGGGGGACATAATAGTCATTGCAGCGATGTACAACCTGGCACAGAACTGCAGGAGGCCAAGAGAAGAATATGAAGAGAACAACAAAGCAATGGTGGATACACTAGCTGAAATGGCCAGAAAAGCTCACATGGGTGATTCCACTCAAAAGAAGATTCAGCCACATAGGGGTGTCCCAAAAAAATGGAGGGCCAGTAAGATGGAAGTGGTAGTGGAAAACCTCATGCATCAACATGTTAGGGACACTACCAGAGAGAGAGGTGAGGATGAACCAGCAAGACTGAATCTCAAAATTACTCTGAGTAGCTCAGGCATCGAGGACATCATGTATGAAACGCCCCTCAGAGCTAGTGATTACGTGGTTCTGAGCTTTGAATACATAGTAGAATTACAAGTAGAGATGGTAACAGGAGTAGGGTAAGAAAAGCCAAACTATAAATGGGGAAACTACATAGGCATGAGGAATTTCCTGCAAGAGGTTCAGTGGAAAAGACAACTGGTCGGAAAATCACTAAACGAAATGATGGACTACGTGAAAAAATTAAAGAAGGTAGAGGAAAGGTACGTTCCCAAGGGAAACAGAAATAATGGGAAGACCAGAGTGAGCCCTTGGTTTATGCAAAGGTGTCGTGGGGGTGCGAAAGGGGATCCCGCCGCCAGAGACGGTCGGGGGGATCCCGCCTCGAGGGAGGGTCGGGGGGATCACGCAGATAGGGAGGGTCGGGGGAATTCAGCCGCCAGGGAGGATCGGGGAGATCCCGCCGCCAGGGATGGTCGGGGATATAAGGAAGCCAGGGAGGGTCGGGGGAATCCCGCCGCCAGGGAGGGTCGGGGGGATCCCTCCGCCAGAGAGGGTCGGGGGATCCCCCCGCCAGGGAGGGTCGGGGGGATCCCGCCGCCAGGGAGGGTCGGGGGGAGCCCGCCGCCAGGGAGGGTCAGGGGGATCCCGCCGCCAGGGATGGTCGGGGATATCCGGAAGCCAGGGAGGGTCGGGGGATCCCGCCGCCAGGGAGGGTCGGGGGATTCCCCCGGCAGGGAGGATCGGGGAGATCCCGCCGCCAGTGAGGGTCGGGGGGATCCGGCCGCCAGGGAGGGTCGGGGGGATCCCGCCGTCAGGGAGGGCCGGGGGATCCCGCCGCCAGGGAGGGTCGGGGGGATCCCGCCGTCAGGGAGGGTCGGGAGGATCCCGCCGCCAGTGAGGGTCGGGGGGATCCGGCCGCCAGGGAGGGTCGGGGGGATCCCGCCGTCAGGGAGGGCCGGGGGGATCCCGCCGCCAGGGAGGGTCGGGGGGATCCCGCCGTCAGGGAGGGTCGGGAGGATCCCGCCGCCAGTGAGGGTCGGGGGGATCCGGCCGCCAGGGAGTGTCGGGGGGATCCCGCCGCCAGGGAGGGTCGAGGGGATCCAGCCGCCATGGAGGGTCGGGGGGATCCCGCCGCCAGGGAGGGTCGAGGGGATCCAGCCGCCAGGGAGGGTCGAGGGGATCCCCCCACCAGGGAGGGTCGGGGGGATCCCGCCGCCAGGGAGGGTCGGGGGAATCCCGCCGCCAGGGAGGGTCGGGGGGCTCCGTCCGCCAGAGAGGGTCGGGGGGATCCCCCCGCCAGGGCGGGGAGGGGGGATCCCCCCGCCAGGGAGGGTCGCGGGGATCCCGCCGCCAGGGAGGGCCGGGGAATCCCGCCGCCAGGGAGGGTCGGGGGGATCCCGCCGCCAGGGATGGTCGGGGATATCCGGAAGCCAGGGAGGGTCGGGGGATCCCGCCGCCAGGGAGGGTCGGGGGATTCCCCCGGCAGGGAGGATCGGGGGGATCCCGCCGCCAGTGAGGGTCGGGGGGATCCGGCCGCCAGGGAGGGTCGGGGGGATCCCGCCGTCAGGGAGGGCCGGGGGGATCCCGCCGCCAGGGAGGGTCGGGGGGATCCCGCCGTCAGGGAGGGTCGGGAGGATCCCGCCGCCAGTGAGGGTCGGGGGGATCCGGCCGCCAGGGAGTGTCGGGGGGATCCCGCCGCCAGGGAGGGTCGAGGGGATTCAGCCGCCAGGGAGGGTCGGGGGGATCCCGCCGCTAGGGAGGGTCGAGGGGATCCAGCCGCCAGGAAGGATCGAGGGGATCCAGCCGCCAGGGAGGGTCGACGGGATCCCCCCGCCAGGGAGGGTCGGGGGGATCCCTCCGCCAGAGAGGGTCGGGGGGATCCCCCCGCCAGGGAGGGTCGGGGGGATCCTGCCGCCAGGGAGGGTCGCGGGGACCCCGCCGCCAGGGAGGGCCGGGGGATCCCGCCGCCAGGGAGGGTCGGGGGGATCCCGCCGCCAGGGATGGTCGGGGATATCCGGAAGCCTGGGAGGGTCGGGGGATCCCGCCGCCAGGGAGGGTCGGGGGATTCCCCCGGCAGGGAGGATCGGGGGGATCCCGCCGCCAGTGAGGGTCGGGGGGATCCGGCCGCCAGGGAGGGTCGGGGGGATCCCGCCGTCAGGGAGGGCCGGGGGGATCCCGCCGCCAGGGAGGGTCGGGGGGATCCCGCCGTCAGGGAGGGTCGGGAGGATCCCGCCGCCAGTGAGGGTCGGGGGGATCCGGCCGCCACGGAGTGTCGGGGGTATCCCGCCGCCAGGGAGGGTCGAGGGGATCCAGCCGCCAGGGAGGGTCGGGGGGATCCCGCCGCCAGGGAGGGTCGAAAGGATCCAGCCGCCAGGGAGGATCGAGGGGATCCAGCCGCCAGGGAGGGTCGAGGGGATCCAGCCGCCATGGAGGGTCGGGGGGATCCCGCCGCCAGGGATGGTCGGGGGGATCCGGAAGCCAGGGAGGGTAGGGGGGATCCCCCCGCATTGGCGGGGCGGGGGATCCCCCCGCCAGGGAGGGTCGGGGGGATCCCCCCGCCAGGGAGGGACGGGGGGATTCCCCCGCCAGGGAGGATCGGGGGGTTCCCCCGCCATGGAGGGTCAGGGGATCCCCCCGACAGGGAGGGTCGGGGGGATCCCGCCCCCAGGGAGGGTCGGGGGATCCCGCCGTCAGGGAGGGTCGGGGGAATCCCGCCGCCAGGGATGGTCGGGGGATCCCGCCGCCAGGGAGGGTCGGGGGGATCCCCCCGGCATGGAGGGTCGGGGGGATACCCCCGACCCTCCCTGGCGGGGGGATGGTCAGGGGATGGTCGGGGGATTCCCGCCGCCAGGGAGGGTCGGGGGGATCCCGCCGCCAGGGAGGGTCGGGGGAATCCCGCCGCCAGGGATGGTCGGGGGATCCCGCCGCCAGGGAGGGTCGAGGGGATCCCCCCGTCATGGAGGGTCGGGGGGATCCCGCCGACCCTCCCTGGCGGGGGGAGGGTCAGGGGAGGGACGGGGGACGCCCGCCGCCAGGGAGGGTCGGGGGGATCCCGCCGCCAGGGAGGGTCGGGGGGATCCCCCCGCCAGGGAGGGTCGGGGGGATCCCGCCGCCAGGGAGGGTCGAGGGGATCCAGCCGCCCGGGGGGGTCGGGGGGATCCCGCCGCCAGGGAGGGTCGTGGGGATCCCGCCGCCAGGGGGGGTCGGGGGGATCCCGCCGCCAGGGAGGGTCGAGGGGATACAGCCGCCAGGGAGGGTCGGGGGATCCCGCCGCCAGGGAGGGTCGGGGGATCCCGCCGCCAGGGAGGGTCGGGGGAATCCCGCCGCCAGGGATGGTCGGGGGATCCCGCCGCCAGGGAGGGTCGTGGGGATCCCCCCGTCATGGAGGGTCGGCGGGATCCCCCCGACTCTCCCTGGCGGCTGGATCCCCTCGACCCTCCCTGGCGGCTGGATCCCCTCGACCCTCCCTGGCGGCGGGATTCCCCCGACCCTCCCTGGCGGCGGGATCCCCCGACCCTCCCTGGCGGCTGTATCCCCTCAACCCTCCCTGGCGGCGGGATCCCCCCGACCCTCCCTGGCGGCTGGATCCCCTCGACCCTCCCTGGCGGCTGGATCCCCTCGACCCACCCTGACGGCGGGATCCCCCCGACCCTCCCTGGCGGGGGGATCCCCTCGACCCTCCCTGGCGGCGGGATCCCCCCGACCCTCCCTGGCGGCGGGAATCCCCCGACCATCCCCTGACCATCCCTCCGCCAGGGAGGGTCGGGGGGATCCCCCCGACCCTCCATGACGGGGGGATCCCCTCGACCCTCCCTGGCGGCGGGATCCCCCGACCATCCCTGGCGGCGGGATTCCCCCGACCCTCCCTGGCGGCGGGATCCCCCGACCCTCCCTGGGGGCGGGATCCCCCCGACCCTCCCTGGCGGGGGGATCCCCTGACCCTCCATGGCGGGGGAACCCCCCGATCCTCCCTGGCGGGGGAATCCCCCCGACCCTCCCTGGCGGGGGGATCCCCCCGACCCTCCCTGGCGGGGGGATCCCCCGACCCTCCATGGCGGTGGGATCCCCCCTACCCTCCCTGGCTTCCGGATCCCCCCGACCATCCCTGGCGGCGGGATCCCCCCGACCCTCCATGGCGGCTGGATCCCCTCGACCCTCCCTGGCGGCTGGATCCCCTAGATCCTCCCTGGCGGCTGGATCCTTTCGACCCTCCCTGGCGGCGGGATCCCCCCGACCCTCCCTGGCGGCTGGACCCCCTCGACCCTCCCTGGCGGCGGGATACCCCCGACACTCCCTGGCGGCCGGATCCCCCCGACCCTCACTGGCGGCGGGATCCTCCCGACCCTCCCTGACGGCGGGATCCCCCCGACCCTCCCTGGCGGCGGGATCCTCCCGACCCTCCCTGACGGCGGGATCCCCCCGACCCTCCCTGGCGGCGGGATCCCCCCGGCCCTCCCTGACGGCGGGCTCCCCCCGACCCTCCCTGGCGGCCGGATCCCCCCTACCCTCACTGGCGGCGGGATCCTCCCGACCCTCCCTGACGGCGGGATCCCCCCGACCCTCCCTGGCGGCGGGATCCCCCCGGCCCTCCCTGACGGCGGGATCCCCCCGACCCTCCCTGGCGGCCGGATCCCCCCGACCCTCACTGGCGGCGGGATCCCCCCGATCCTCCCTGCCGGGGGAATCCCCCGACCCTCCCTGGCGGCGGGATCCCCCGACCCTCCCAGGCTTCCGGATATCCCCGACCATCCCTGGCGGCGGGATCCCCCCGACCCTCCCTGGCGGCGGGATCCCCCGGCCCTCCCTGGCGGCGGGGTCCCCGCGACCCTCCCTGGCGGCAGGATCCCCCCGACCCTCTCTGGCGGAGGGATCCCCCCGACCCTCCCTGGCGGCGGGATTCCCCCGACCCTCCCTGGCGGCGGGATCCCCCCGACCCTCCCTGGCTGGGGGATCCCCTCGACCCTCCCTGGCGGCTGGATCCCCTCGATCCTCCCTGGCGGCTGGATCCTCTCGACCCTCCTTGGCGGCGGGATCCCCCCGACCCTCCCTGGCGGCTGAATCCCCTCGACCCTCCCTGGCGGCGGGATCCCCCCGACACTCCCTGGCGGCCGGATCCCCCCGACCCTCACTGGCGGCGGGATCCTCCCGACCCTCCCTGACGGCGGGATCCCCCCGACCCTCCCTGGCGGCGGGATCCCCCCGGCCCTCCCTGGCGGCGGGATCCCCCGGCCCTCCCTGGCGGCGGGATCCCCGCGACCCTCCCTGGCGGCAGGATCCCCCCGACCCTCCCTGGCGGGGGGATCCCCCCGACCCTCTCTGGCGGAGGGATCCCCCCGACCCTCCCTGGCGGCGGGATTCCCCCGACCCTCCCTGGCGGCGGGATCCCCCCGACCCTCCCTGGCGGCTGAATCCCCTCGACCCTCCCTGGCGGCGGGATCCCCCCGACACTCCCTGGCGGCCGGATCCCCCCGACCCTCACTGGCGGCGGGATCCTCCCGACCCTCCCTGACGGCGGGGTCCCCGCGACCCTCCCTGGCGGCAGGATCCCCCCGACCCTCCCTGGCGGGGGGATCCCCCCGACCCTCTCTGGCGGAGGGATCCCCTCGACCCTCCCTGGCGGCGGGATTCCCCCGACCCTCCCTGGCGGCGGGATCCCCCCGACCCTCCCTGGCGGCAGATCCCCCCGACCCTCACTGGCGGCGGGATCCCCCCGATCCTCCCTGCCGGGGGAATCCCCCGACCCTCCCTGGCGGCGGGATCCCCCGACCCTCCCAGGCTTCCGGATATCCCCGACCATCCCTGGCGGCGGGATCCCCCCGACCCTCCCTGGCGGCGGGATCCCCCGGCCCTCCCTGGCGGCGGGGTCCCCGCGACCCTCCCTGGCGGCAGGATCCCCCCGACCCTCCCTGGCGGGGGGATCCCCCCGACCCTCCCTGGCGGCGGGATTCCCCCGACCCTCCCTGGCGGCAAGATCCCCCCGACCCTCCCTGGCGGCTGGATCCCCTCGATCCTCCCTGGCGGCTGGATCCCCTCGACCCTCCCTGGCGGCGGGATCCCCCCGACCCTCCCTGGCGGCTGTATCCCCTCGACCCTCCCTGGCGGCGGGATCCCCCCGACACTCCCTGGCGGACGGATCCCCCCGACCCTCACTGGCGGCGGGATCCTCCCGACCCTCCCTGACGGCGGGATCCCCCCGACCCTCCCTGGCGGCGGGATCCCCCCGCCCCTCCCTGACGGCGGGATCCCCCCGACCCTCCCTGGCGGCCGATCCCCCCGACCCTCACTGGCGGCGGGATCCCCCCGATCCTCCCTGCCAGGGGAATCCCACGACCCTCCCTGGCGGCGGGATCCCCCGACCCTCCCTGGCTTCCGGATATCCCCGACCATCCCTGGCGGCGGGATCCCCCCGACCCTCCCTGGCGGCGGGATTCCCCGGCCCTCCCTGGCGGCGGGATACCCGCGACCCTCCCTGGCGGGGGGATCCCCCCGACCCTCCCTGGCGGGGGGATCCCCCCGACCCTCTCTGGCGGAGGGATCCCCCCGACCCTCCCTGGCGGCGGGATTCCCCCGACCCTCCCTGGCGGCGGGATCCCCCCGACCCTCCCTGGCGGGGGGATCCCCTCGACCCTCCCTGGCGGCTGGATCCCCTCGACCCTCCCTGGCCGCCAGGGATGGTCGGGGGGATCCGGAAGCCAGGGAGGGTCGAGGGGATCCCGCCGCCAGGGAGGGTCGGGGGGATCCCGCCGCCAGTGAGGGTCGGGAGGATCCGGCCGCCAGGGAGGGTCGAGGGGATTCCGCCGCCAGTGAGGGTCGGGGGGATCCGGCCGCCAGGGAGGGTCGAGGGGATCCAGCCGCCAGTGAGGGTCGGGGGGATCCCGCCGCCAGAGAGGGTCGGGAGGATCCGGCCGCCAGGGAGGGTCGAGGGGATTCCGCCGCCAGTGAGGGTCGGGGGGATTCGGCCGCCAGGGAGGGTCGAGGGGATCCAGCCGCCAGTGAGGGTCGGGGGGATCCGGCCGCCAGGAAGGGTCGAGGGGATCCCTCCGTCACTGGCTACCTGTTCTATCTCAACTTTGTTTACTAATTCATTCCCTCTTGTTGTTTGCTGTAACTGAGACGTACACGAGGGAAGACGAGAGAGATAAATGTGCTAGGAAGGAAACAGCGAAGAAGGATGAAGGATGATAGGAAGGTAGGAATGCAGTTAGGGAGGAAGGTAGGAAGGCAGGTAGGTAGGTAGGCAGGAAGGTAGGATGGCAGGAAGGTAGGAAGGCAGGTAGGTAGGAAGGTAGGAAGGCAGGTAGGTAGGAAGATAGGAAGGCAGGTAGGTTGGAAGGGAGGAAGGCAGGTAGGTAGGAAGGGAGGAAGGCAGGTAGGTAGGAAGGTAGGAAGGCAGGTAGGTATGAAGGAAGATAGGAAGGCAGGTAGGTAGGAAGGTAGAAAGGCAGGTAGGTAGGCAGGAAGGTAGGAAAGTAGGAAGGCAGGTAGGTAGCAAGGTAGGAAGGCAAGAAGGTAGGTAGGAAGGCAGGTAGGTAGGAAGGCAGGTAGGTAGGAAGGGAGGAAGGCAGGCAGGTAGGTAGGTACGAAGGTATGTAGGAAGGTAGGTAGGTAGGAAGGTAGGAAGGCAGGTAGGTAAGAAGGTAGGAAGGCAGGCAAGTAGATAGGAAGGCAGGTAGGTAGGAAGGTAGGAAGGCACGCATGTAGGTAGGAAGGTAGGAAGGCTGGTAGGTAGGAAGGTAGGAAGGCAGGTAGGTTGGAAGGTATGAAGGCAGGTAGGTAGGAAGGAAGGTAGGAAGGCAAGTAGGTAGGAAGGTAGGAAGGCAGGTAGGTAGGTAGGAAGGTAGGAATGTAGGAAGGCAGGTAGGTAGAAAGGTAGGAAGGCAGGCAGGTAGGTAGGAAGGGAGGAAGGAAGGTAGGTAGGAAGGGAGGAAGGCAGGTAGGCAGGAAGGTAGGAAGGCAGGTAGGTAGGAAGGAAGGTAAGAAGGCAGGTAGGTAGGAAGGTAGGAAGGCAGGTAGGTAGGTAGGAAGGTAGGAAAGTAGGAAGGCAGGTAGGTGGCAAGGTAGGAAGGCAAGCAGGTAGGTAGGAAGGTAGGAAGGCAGGTAGGTAGGAAGGGAGGAAGGCAGGCAGGTAGGTACGAAGGTAGGTAGGAAGGTAGGTAGGTAGGAAGGTAGGAACGCAGGTAGGTAAGAAGGTAGGAAGGCAGGCAGGTAGGTAGGAAGGCAGGAAGGTAGGTAGGTAGGAAGGTAGGAAGGCAGGTAGGTTGGAAGGTAGGAAGGCAGATAGGTAGGAAGGAAGGTAGGAATGCAAGTAGGTAGGAAGGTAGGAAGGCAGGTAGGTAGGTAGGTAGGAGGGTAGGAAAGTAGGAAGGCAGGTAGGTAGGAAGGTAGGAAGGCAGGTAGGTAGGTAGGAAGGTAGGAAAGTAGGAAGGCAGGTACGTAGGAATGTAGGAAGGCAGGCAGGTAGGTAGGAAGGTAGGAAGGCAGGTAGGAAGGAAGGGAGGAAGGCAGGTAGGTAGGAAGGGAGGAAGGCAGGTAGGTAGGAAGGTAGGACGGCAGGTAGGTAGGAAGGTAGGAAGGCAGGTAGGTCGGAAGGAAGGCAGGTAGGTAGGAAGGTAGGAAGGCAGGTAGGTAGGAAGGGAGGAAGGAATGCAGGTAGGTAGGAAGGGAGGAAGGCAGGTAGGTAGGAAGGGACGAAGGCAGGAAGGTAGGAAGGTAGGTAGGTAGGAAGGTAGGAAGGCAGGTAGGTCGGAAGGATGGCAGGTAGGTCGGAAGGAAGGAAGGCAGGTAGGTAGGAAGGCAGGTAGATAGGAAGGCAGGAAGGCAGGTAGGTAGGAAGGCAGGAAAGCAGGTAGGTATGAAGGGAGGAAGGCAGGTGGGTAGGAAGGTAGGAAGGCAGGTAGGTTGGAAGGAAGGAAGGCAGGTAGGTAGGAAGGCAGGAAGGCAGGTAGGTAGGAAGGCAGGTAGGTAGGAAGGTAGGAAGGCAGGTAGGTAGGAAAGTAGGAAGGCAGGTAGGTAGGAAGGGACTAAGGCAGGTAGGTAGGAAGGTAGGAAGGCAGGTAGGTAGGAAGGTACGAAGGCAGGTAGGTCGGAAGGTAGAAAGGTAGGAAGGCAGGTAGGTAGGAAGGTAGAAAGGCAGGTAGGTAGGAAGGTAGGAAGGCAGGTAAGTAAGAAGGTAGGAAGGCAGGTAGGTCGGATGGGAGGAAGGCAGGTAGGTAGGAATAGAGGAAGGCAGGTACGTAGGAAGGTAGGAAGGCAGGAAGGTTGGAAGGTAGGAAGGCAGGTAGGTGGGAAGGTAGGAAGGTAGGAATGCAGGTAGGTAGGAAGGTAGGAAGGCATGTAGGTAGGAAGGTAGGAAGGCAGGTAGGTAGGAAGGTAGGAAGGTAGGAAGGCAGGTAGGTAGGAAGGGAGTGAGGGAGAGAAAAAATAAGGGAATGAGAGAGATACACAAACTGTTAATGTTTATGGAAAATTTTATCTATTCTAGTGTCGGTACATACATTCATGTCTCCCATGTGTACACACTCACTCACACACACACACACACACACACACACACACACACACACACACACACACACATATATATATATATATATATATATGTCGTGCCGAATATGTAAAACTGGTCAATTAGCAAGAACTCATTTAAAATTAAGTCCTTTCTAAAATTTTCTCTTATACGTTTAAAGATATTTTTTTTCATTAATGTTGATGTAAAAATTTATAAAAATTTATAATTTTGCACCAAAAGAATCTTAGTAAACTTGCCTAACCTTATTATAACAAGCGCAATTAATTTTAGCCTTATCCAACTAAATATATTTTAGATACGTTTACAGTAATTTAATACTAAGCAAACACAACGAACTACATTTTTTTCGTTAGGTTCAGAATGATTTTGGGGAAATTATTGCATACACAAATTTTCACTTGTCTTATATGGCAAGATGAGCGTTGCTTTTTAAGCCAAGATCGCAAGTTCTGCCTTTTCGGCATGACATATATATATATATATTTATATATATATATATATATATATATATATATATATATATATATATATATTTATATATATAGGGTATATATATATATATATATATATATATATTTATATATATAGTGTATATATATATATATATATTTATATATATAGTGTATATATATATACATATATTTATATATATAGTGTATATATATATATATATATATATATTTATATATATAGTGTATATATATATATATATATTTATATATATATATATATATATATATATATATATATATATATATATATATATATATATATATATATATATATATATATAATGTATATATATATATATATATAAGGAAGTACCACCTCTATAGCTGGAATGGGGACCCTCATCCTCAGAGAAGACAATAAACGTACCTCAGAGAAAACTCAAGGTTCTCCCCGGAGCTGTTTGAATATTTTCTTCTCCTACCACCCCCTATATAAATGTTTTATTCTATGTGAACATTTATTAATAAACAAAATACATTTACAGAAAAAAACATAAACATGAATACAATGGCACAATGTATCAAAGATGATGAATTTCCTCCAGCTCCTCCGAGGCTGGACGTGAGCCAAGTATGCAGCAAGCATTTCCCCTCTGGATGGCGACGCTGAGGCGCTGGAACATGAAAGTGGCTGCCCTTGGGTCCCTGGTGGTGTCGATGAGTCTGGAACCCAATTCTTTAAGGAAACGTGTGGCATTTTTTCCCCATGATCCCAAGGTCTCTGATCCCACTGGGACAAATTGATACTGTTGGCTAATGTCCCTGTACTTGCTGATCTTGTACTCCTCCCTGTGGTCAGCAGCTCCTCCCTGTCGCCCCACACTGTGATGGATATAGGTGTCAGCCAGTGTGGACACACAGGTATAGTCCCATGCTAAGAGCTTGCCATTCTTCCAAGGATAGATGGTGATCCCGTTGGGGCGGTTTGCTGGGTTGTGGGTATTGTTTGCTGCAAGTGATCGTGGCTCCCTCTCGGCAGGGCATCCAGCTGTAGCAAGGGTTCTCTTAATGATGTCGTTGACCTCATTGTGTCTTGCATGCCAGCCCTTGGTTTTGGAACAGTTAAGACCATGTAGACCGTATTGGTCTGCTTGCACTTCGCCGCAAATACACATATATTCTGTGTGAATTGGGGCAGCAAGGCGCAGAGCCACTGCAATACGGAGGGTCTTAGGGTCGAGTCGCGTTCCCATTGCCGATATGGGAACTGTTTGGAGGAAGTCCCCGGAGTGAGGTGCACTCACAGCCTGGAGACGGGCAATCTCCCTATCTGATGTTCCAGCCCTGAGCATGTTGGCAAGCACCTTTTCAGCAATTGGGCTATCCCAGCTTGACTGTTTGTGAGCCAGTGCTGCACTAGGGTTTGGTGCTGGAGCAGCAAGAGTCTCCCATTCGGTGATGGCACTGACATAGCTAGGGTCTTCTATTCCTGCTGAGTCACTGAGGGTGTCAGGAAGAATTTGTCTTATCAACTCGTTTGATGCAATGGAAGAGGATAGGAAAGTTGGTAGAGCAATCTGGGAGGATCTGCGTACTCCTAGCCCTCCAAGCCTGACCGGAAGTGAGGCTTGCAACCACTGTCCATCGTCAAGGGAAAGATTCAATACACTCTCTAGCATGGCCTTCAGGAGAGAGTCATATTCCTTGAGTTTTGGACTGCTGAAGGCTGGGGAGCATCTCAGAAAATAGGTAAGTTTTGGGGTTGACAGGCACCTGGTGAGTAGGTAGAAGGCATCGTGTGTGTCAATGTCTTTCATCCATATATATATATATATACATATATATACATATATACAGATATATATATATATATGTATATACATATATATATATATATATATATATATATATATATATGTATATGCAATAAGATCACAGTAAATGGGTGATTTCGGAATATGCAAAACACCCACTGTGAAAGAACAGAGAAATTCCAAGCGTTTCGTGACTACTCACATTATCAAGGAACATTAAAAGTGATGCATCAAAGGAAGGCATATAAAGGGTCTAGCCCACACCTCACTATCACATCCTAAAACAAAGCAACACCTGACGCGCGACTCATAAGAAAGGGAACACTGCAGCAGGCCCGCTGGCCCAACTAGACAAGTCCTTCACACAGGGGAATTGCCAATAAACCCCTGGCTGCCTTCAAGAGAGAGCTGGACAGATACCTAAAGTCAGTGCCGGATCAGCCGGGCTGTGGCTCGTACGTCGGACTGCGTGCGGCCAGCAGTAACAGCCTAGTTGATCAGGCCCTGATCCATCGGGAGGCCTGGTCATGGACCGGGCCGCGGGGGCGTTGATCCCCGGAATAACCTCCAGGTAACCTCCAGGTAACCCACCAACAAACTATTCCACCCAAGAATTAAGATTTTTAAAATTTATTATTTGTCCAATGTATTATTAAACTCTTCCCAAATTCTATTAATTATAAATGGATCTAATTTATTTAAACCCAAGGAAATATTTATGTTATTGTCAAAACTGGTTTTTATGAAACAAGATTCAATTATATTCCTGTCGACCATGGACTTGCATGATACAACTTTTTCAACTTTTTGAAAATCAATTGGATGATTAAAATCTCTCACGTGAATAAATAGAGCATTCGAATCTTGTCCAGTTCTAATGCTATGTTTATGTTGTTTTAATCTTAGTTCGAGATTTTTACCAGTTTGACCGTAATAAACTTCATCGCAAATTTTACAAGGAATCTTATAGACACATCCATCAGCATTTTGGGGGGAATTCTTTATCAAAAGTTTTTTTTACTGTATCAAGATTTTTAAATGCAACTTTAATATTAAAAGTCTTAAGAAGAGAAGGCATATCAATCAAGTTTTCATGGTAAGGGAGAACCAACATATTTTTAGTTGAATAAGGCTGGTTGTCCCTTTTTGGATTGTAAAAAGTATTTCTAGCAATTTTTAAAGATTCATCAATTATGTTTTTTGGGTATTTCAAATCATTACCTATTTCATAAATTTAGGATATTTTCTCATCTATGAACTCAGGACTACAAATTCGTAAAGCTCTCAGAAACATTGATGAGAAAACAGACAGTTTGACTCTATCTTGATGCGAGGAATAATAGTGGACATAGGAACAGTTATTTGTAGGTTTTCTGTAAATTTTAAATTTGAATTCATTACTACCCTTAATAATTAAAACATCTAGAAAAGTAAAGTTTATAGAATGAGCTAAGCTATTTAATTTACCAAGGAAATGGTGACTGACTTAAATGATTTTAACATGGTTAGTTTTGATGTTACTTCCTTGTTTACGAAAGTTCCTGTTGACGATTTATTAAATTTCTTATCTGAAGAACTCGTTAATTATGATTTACCATTGCCAGTTCCTACTATCATTAAACTTATTAAACTTTGCATTGTTGATGCAAAATTTGTATTTAATGATAAGTTTTACACTCAGAAGTTTGGTATGGCAATG
This sequence comes from Cherax quadricarinatus, assembly GCF_038502225.1. NCBI lineage: Eukaryota > Metazoa > Arthropoda > Malacostraca > Decapoda > Parastacidae > Cherax > Cherax quadricarinatus. Next base: position 11,204,183 of record NC_091346.1, on the reverse strand, counting down.
GGAAATCCTCTTTCACCTGTTCTTAGTAACCTATACATGGAATTATTTGAAACAAAGTTTGCTTAACACAATCCTCCCTAATAAAGCTACAGGGTTCAGATATGTTGATATTTTGTGTCTTATGCCCAAGAATGTAGATATACATCATTTCCTTGGCAAATTAAATAGCTTAGCTCATTCTATAAACTTTACTGTTGAGTTTGAAGAAAACTCATTGACTTTTCTAGATGTTTTAATTATTAAGAGTAATGAATTCAAATTTAAAATTTACAGAAAACCTACAAATAACTGTTCCTATGTCCACTATTATTCTTCACAACAAGAAAGAGTTAAACTGTCTGTTTTCTCATCAATGGTTTTGAGAGCTTTACGAATTTGTAGTCCAGAGTTCATAGATGAGGAAATATCCTAAATTTATGAAATAGGTAATGATTTAAAATACCCAAGAAATGTAAGTGATAAATCTTTTAAAATTGCTAGAAATACTTTTTACAATCCAAAAAGGGACAACCAACCTTATTCGACTAAAAATATGTTGGCTCTCCCTTACCATGAAAACTTGGTTGATATGCCTTCTCTTCTTAAGACTTTTAATATCAAAGTTGTATTTAAAAATCTTGATACAGTAAAAAAACTTTTGATAAAGAATTCTCCCCAAAGTGCAGGCCCTTAACAATCCTTCCCACAAAGAAAATATTTCCCCAACCCAATTTACAATACTACCCAAGAAATAAGTTTTGATGATTCTATTTACTCTTTATGCAAGTCTCACTCAAATACAACCCCTCTCACTCATGTATTTATCTAACCGAAATTTGAAACTACCCAAGTTTTAGCTTCAATAACCCTACTAGGCAGACTGTTCCACTCATCAACTACCCTATTTCCAAATCAATTCTTTCCTATATCCTTTCTAAATCTAAATTTATCTAAATTGAATCCATTATTGCGGGTTCTTTCTTGAAGTGATATCCTCAAAACCTTATTTATATCCCCTTTGTTAATACCCATCTTCCACTTATATACTTTGATCATGTCTCCCCTCATTCTTCGTCTTACAAGTGAATGTAGTTTAAGAGTCTTCAATCGTTCTTCGTATGGAAGATTTCTAATGCTATGTATTAATTTGGTCATTCTACGCTGGATATTTTCTAGAGAATTTATATCTATTCCGTAATATGGAGACCAGAACTGAGCTGCATAATCTAGGTGAGGCCTTACTAATGATGTATAAAGCTGTAAAATAACCGCTGGACTTCTGTTGCTTACACTTCTGGATATAAATCCCAGTAATCTGTTTGCTTTGTTACGTACGCTTAGGCATTGCTGTCTTGGCTTAAGGTTGCTGCTTACCATAACCCCCAAATCCTTTTCACAATCTGTATGGCTAAGTTCTGCTTTATTTAACTGATAAGTACTAGGATTGTGGACACTCCCGAGCTTCACTGAACTGCATCTGCCACTTTTCTGACCACGAACTGAGTTTGTCTAAATCCTCCTGAAGTTTCGTGACACCTAAGTTTGAATCAATTATCCTACCTATCTTTGTGTCATCGACAAATTTGCTCATATCACTAGTAATTCCCTCATCAAGGTCATTGATATATATTATAAACAACAGGGGACCCAAGACTGATATCTGTGGAACGCCACTTGTTACAGATCCCCACTCAGATTTAATTAACCCCATTTATGCACACTCTCTGCTTCCTATTAGAGAGCCATGACTCGATCCATGACAGCATTTTTCCCCCAATGCCATGGGCAGCCACTTTCTTCAACAGTCTCTGATGTGGTACTCTATCAAAAGCCTTACTAAAATCTAAATAAACAATATCGAATTCTTTATCCTGGTCAACGGCCTCAAAAGCTTTGCTGAAGAAGGTTAATAAATTAGTTAGGCTGGAACGGCCCCTGGTGAAACCATGTTGAGTATCATTAATCAAATTATGCATATCGAGATGGCTTCTTATATTATCAGCTATAATTGGCTCTAGTAATTTGCCTACAATTGAGGTCAGGCTTATTTGGCGGTAATTTGACGGTAACGACTTGTTCCCTGCTTTGAAAATAGGAATTACATTAGCCATCTTCCACATATCAGACACTACACCTGTTTGAAGAGATAAATTAAAAATATTAGTTAAAGGGTTCACAGAGTTCCATTTTACACTCTTTAAGAACCCTTGAAAAAAGTTCATCAAGGCCCGGGGATTTATTTTGCTTTAACCGGTCTGTCTGATAATCATTTCGCTAGTGACTGTCATATTGTATAATTTATCATCTTCAAGTCCACTATGAAAATTAATTACTGGGATATTGTCAGTGTCTTCCTGAGTGAAAACCGAGAGACAATAATTATTAAGAATAGAACACATTTCATTCTCCTTGTCAGTGAGATGCCCAGAGTTATTTTTAAGGGGACCTATCTTATCTCTAACTTTTGTTCTATAAACCTGGAAAAAACTTTTTGGGTTAGTTTTCGAATCCCTAGCAACTTTAATTTCATAGTCCCGTTTAGCTTTTCTTATCCTCTTTTTACCGTCCCTCTTAATGTCAATATACTGATTCATAAGATGACCCTCACCTCTTTTGATACGCCTATAAATTCCTTTCTTCTGTCCTAAAAGATATTTGAGCCTATTATTAATCCATCTGGGGTGATTTCTATTCGATCTAATTTCCTTATATGGGATAAATATCCTTTGGGCAGCACGTATTGTGTTAAGAAATCTGTCATACTGATAGCTCTCTTCGTTACCCCAGTCCACGGATGATAAGTGTTCTCTAAGCCCATTGCAATCTGCTAAACGAAAATCTGGAACCATTACTTAATTATCCCTACTATCATACTTCCATTCAATGCTAAAGGTAATTGATTTGTGATCGCTTGTGCCGAGTTCCTCTGTAATTTCTAAATTATTTACAAGGGTTTCCTTGTTTGCCCAAACCAAGTCGAGCAGGTTATTTCCTCTTGTAGGCTCTGTCACAAACTGCTTCAAAAAACAGTCCTGAACTACTTCTAAGAAGTCGTTTGATTCTAATTTCCCAGTCAATAAATTCCAGTCAATACGACTAAAGCTAAAGTCTCCTAGAATTACTACGTTATCGTGCCTAGTGGCCTTAACAATTTCCTCCATATTTAAGTTTGGGGGACGGTATATCACACATAAAATCAATTTTTCACGCCCCTCTGAAAATTCTATCCAAACAGACTCTGTATGTGTTACTTGAGACTTAATATCCGTTTTTATGCAAGAGTTCAAGCGATCTCGGACAAACAGTGCCACCCCACCCCCCTTCCCGATACTTCTGTCTACTTGGAACAATTTAAATCACTGAATGTGACATTCTGCAGGCATTTCCCGACTTTTTGAATTAAACCACGTCTCAGTTATGGCAAATACATCAATGTTACCTGCACTAGCAACTAATCTCAACTCGTCCATCTTATTCCTAGCACTACGGGTATTAGCATAATATATATTTAAAGACCCTCCTTTTTCTTTTCTCTTCCTGCTCATTTCTGTTTTTCCACTAAACCTATTACTGTCCTTGTCGCCTAGTGTCACTGGCTTTCCAATATCCACCTCATTTTGCCTATTACTAGTTCTCCTAGTACTCATATTACTACACTGGGACTTCACTGTTTTCCCGCGAAAACCCATACCACTAACTATTCCTAGTTTAAAGTCCTAACAGCTCCCTCCACTGCAGTTGCCAGTGCTCCCACCCCAGACCTAGATAAGTGAATCCCATCCCTGGCATACATGTCATTTATGCCATAGAAGAGGTCCCAGTTGTCAATGAATGTTACCGCATTTTCCTTACAGTTTTTGTCCAGCCAGCAATTGACACCAATTGCCCTGGACAACCATTCGTTTCCAACTCCTCTCCTTGGCAAAATACCACATATGACAGGTTTCCCACCCTTCCTCCTAATTATCTCTTTTGCTGGCTTATACCTGCTAATCAGGTCCTCACTTCTACGTCTGCCAACATCGTTGCCTCTAGCACTGAGACAGATAGTGGGATTGCTCCCATTACCTCTCATGATGTCATCCAGATGGCTAACAATATCCTCCATCCCAGCCCCAGGAAAGCAAACCCTCTGTCTCCTACTCCTATCCTTCAAGCAGAACGCCCTATCCATGTATCTAACCTGGCTATCCCCAACAACAACAATATTGTTACCTTCCTTGGTGTCGTAAGTCGTGACGATCCCAGTAGTCGACTCACATTCGTTGGGTAGCATGGAGAATGCATTAGATGTTTCCACAATAGTTTCCACAGGAGTCTCTTTCTTCTTCATTGTTTCTACCTTTCCATTCGTCTTCTTGATCGTCAAATTCGTCTCATGCTGTCCAGCCACTGACCAGTTTCCCTTCTTGACCTGAGGACTCAAAACAGGAGGACTACTACGAATCCTCTTTTTTTCCTCAGTCAATCGCCATATCTCCATCTTCGCCATCCTCAATTCTTCCTTAAGCTGCTGGTAAAGTTGCTCGGTGGAAGGCATCTTGGTTCAGTCCACGGGGAGCACACAAGACACTTCCTCGCAGAGTTAAGTACAGGTCACCACTGAGTTAAGTACAGATCACCACTGAGTTAAGTACAGGTCACCATTGAGTTAAGTACAGGTCACCAGTTTTGAAAATAATGTGAATATTTCCTTTGGTTTATATAAATTAGATCCATTTGTAATTAATAGAATTTGGGAAGAATTTAATGATACATTGGGCAAATAATAAATTTTAAAATTCTTAATTCTTGGGAAGAATAGTTTGTTGGTGGGTTGTGTGAAGGACCTGTCTAGTTGGGAGAGCGGGCCTGCTGCAGTGTTCCCTTTCTTATGAGTCGCGCATCAGGTGTTGCTTTGTTGTGGGATGTGATAGCGAGGTGTGGGCTAGACCCTTTATATGCCTTCCTTTGGATGCATTACTATTATCGTTCTTTGATAATGTGAGTAGTCACGAAAGCGCTTTGAATTTCTCTGTTCTTTCACAGTGGTTGTTTTGCATATTATTATTATTTTTTTTTATTATCACACTGGCCGATTCCCACCAAGGCAGGGTGGCCCGAAAAAGAAAAACTTTCACCATCATTCACTCCATCACTGTCTTGCCAGAAGGGTGCTTTACACTACAGTTTTTAAACTGCAACTTTAACACCCCTCCTTCAGAGTGCAGGCACTGCACTTCCCATCTCCAGGACTCAAGTCCGGCCTGCCGGTTTCCCTGAACCCCTTCATAAATGTTACTTTGCTCACACTCCAACAGCACGTCAATTATTAAAAACCATTTGTCTCCATTCACTCCTATCAAACACGATCACGCATGCCTGCTGGAAGTCCAAGCCTCTCGCACACAAAACCTCCTTTACCCCCTCTCTCCAACCTTTCCTAGGCCGACCCCTACCCCGCCTTCCTTCCACTACAGACTGATACACTCTTGAAGTCATTCTGTTTCGCTCCATTCTCTCTACATGTCCGAACCACCTTAACAACCCTTCCTCATCCCTCTGGACAACAGTTTTAGTAATCCCGCACCTCCTCCTAACTTCCAAACTACGAATTCTCTGCATTATATTCACACCACACATTGCCCTCAGACATGACATCTCCACTGCCTCCAGCCTTCTCCTCGCTGCAACATTCATCACCAATGCTTCACACCCATATAAGAGCATTGGTAAAACTATACTCTCATACATTCCCCTCTTTGCCTCCAAGGACAAAGTTCTTTGTCTCCACAGACCCCTAAGTACACCACTCACTCTTTACCCCTCATCAATTCTATGATTCACCTCATCTTTCATAGACCCATCCGCTGACACGTCCACTCCCAAATATCTGAATACATTCACCTCCTCCATACTCTCTCCCTCCAATCTGATATTCAATCTTTCATCACCTAATCTTTTTGTTATTCTCATAACCTTACTCTTTCCTGTATTCACCTTTAATTTTCTTCTTTTGCACACCCTACCAAATTCATCCACCAATCTCTGCAACTTCTCTTCAGAATCTCCCAAGAGCACAGTGTCATCAGCAAAGAGTAGCTGTGACAACTCCCACTTTGCGTGTGATTCTTTATCTTTTAACTCCACGCCTCTTGCCAAGACCCTCGCATTTACTTCTCTTACAACCCCATCTATAAATATATTAAACAACCACGGTGACATCACACATCCTTGTCTAAGGCCTTCTTTTACTGGGAAATAATTTCCCTCTTTCCTACATACTCTAACTTGAGCCTCACTATCCTCGTAAAAACTCTTCACTGCTTTCAGTAACCTACCTCCTACACCATACACTTGCAACATCTGCCACATTGCCCCCCTATCCACCCTGTCATACGCCTTTTCCAAATCCATAAATGCCACAAAGACCTCTTTAGCCTTATCTAAATACTGTTCACTTATATGTTTCACTGTAAACACCTGGTCCACACACCCCCTACCTTTCCTAAAGCCTCCTTGTTCATCTGCTATCCTATTCTCCGTCTTACTCTTAATTCTTTCAATAATAACTCTACCATACACTTTACCAGGTATACTCAGCAGACTTATCCCCCTATAATTTTTGCACTCTCTTTTATCCCCTTTGCCTTTATACAAAGGAACTATGCATGCTCTCTGCCAATCCCTAGGTACCTTACCCTCTTCCATACATTTATTAAATAATTGCTCCAAACACTCCAAAACTATATCCCCACCTGCTTTTAACATTTCTATCTTTATCCCATCAATCCCGGCTGCCTTACCCCCTTTCATTTTACCTACTGCCTCACGAACTTCCCCCACACTCACAACTGGCTCTTCCTCACTCCTACAAGATGTTATTCCTCCTTGTCCTATACACGAAATCACAGCTTCCCTATCTTCATCAACATTTAACAATTCCTCAGAATATTCCCTCCATCTTCCCAATACCTCTAACTCTCCATTTAATAACTCTCCTCTCCTATTTTTAACTGACAAATCCATTTGTTCTCTAGGCTTTCTTAACTTGTTAATCTCACTCCAAAACTTTTTCTTATTTTCATCAATATTTGTTGATAACATCTCACCCACTCTCTCATTTGCTCTCTTTTTACATTGCTTCACCACTCTCTTAACCTCTCTCTTTTTCTCCATATACTCTTCCCTCCTTGCATCACTTCTACTTTGTAAAAACTTCTTATGTGCATATATATATATATATATATATATATATATATATATATATATATATATATATATATATATATATATATATATATATATATATATATATATATATATATATATATATATATATATATATTTTTATATATATATATATATATATGTGTGTATATATATATATATATATATATATATGTGTGTATATATATATATATATATATATATGTCGTGCCGAATAGGCAGAACTTGCGATCTTAGCTTAAATAGCAACGCTCTTCTTGCCATATAGGACAAGCGAAAATTTGTGTATGCAATAATTTCGCCAAAATCATTCTGAACCTAACGAAAAAAATATATTTCACTGTGTTTGTTTAGTATTAAATTATTGTAAACAAATCTAAAATATATTTAGTTGGGTTAGGCTAAAATAAATTGTTCTTGTTATAATAAGGTTAGGTAAGTTTTCTAAGATTCTTTTGGTTCAAAATTAAAATTTTTTACTTTAACATTAATGAAAAAAATATATCTTTAAACGTATAAAAGAAAATTTTAGAAAGGACTTAATTTTAAATGAGTTCTTGCTAATTGACCAGTTTTACATATTCGGCACGACATATATATATATATATATATATATATATATATATATATGTCGTGCCGAGTAGGCAGAACTTGGTATCTTGGCTTAAATAGCAACACTCATCTTGCCATATAGGACAAGTGAAAATTTGTGTATGCAATAATTTCGCCAAAATCATTCTGAACCTAACGAAAAAAATATATTTCACTGTGTTTGTTTAGTATTAAATTATTGTAAACAAATCTAAATTATGTTTAGTTGGGTTAGGCTAAAATAAATTGTTCTTGTTATAATAAGGTTAGATAAGTTTTCTAAGATTCTTTTGGAGCAAAATTAAACATTTTTACATTAAAATTAATGAAAAAATATGTCTTTAAACGTATAAGAGGAAATTATAGAAAGGACTTAATTTTAAATGGTATACAATACCTACAGGTTGGTAATTAAGACACATGTGCAACAGTTAGGTATCTTTATTCCGAAAAGTTTCGCATACACAGCAGGCTTCTTCAGTCGAGTACAGAGGAATTTACAGAAGCAGTGGAGATGTGGAGACGATGTAATTAGTCCATCACTCTTAATGACGTAGTTTTGAGGTGGTCAGTCCATCAGCCTGGAGAAGAGTTTTCTTCCATGGTCTGAAACAATGTGAAGTTGACACGACAGTTTGAAACCTTATGTACTTGTGATAATTATTATTATTTTTTTAAAAGTTTAAAACAGGTAAGTATGTCAAAGCAGTTGCAATTGAAGATTTATTAGGGAGGAGATAAAATTATTTTCGTACAAGAAATCACTCTCCTTCCTTTCTGTAGCCTTATTAATGAGGTACATTTTGGCTCTCTTCTTGAACTGGCTCATGCTATGACAGGCTTTGACATGTGTAGACTCTCTATTACGCTTTTACTGCAGTACAGAAAAATGTCTTTGAAGCCTGACCACTGACTCTAGGTACTGCAAAGTTTTCCTCCCTTCCCCTAGTTCTGTATGTGAAGGTTCTGCAGCTCTATCAGGCCCTCAAAGGGTATTTGATAACGCTGGTTTTTATTTATGGAGATGAAAAGATGGAAAAATCAATGATAACATAAGATAAACAATTAATACGTAAAACTAGTAAAGAATGTAAAATACTTACACGTGAAATTAATCCCACTTGATGCAAAGAAATGAAAAATGAAATATATAAATAATTAGTGATTCTAAGCTAATATGTACACAATACGCAGTGAAGAATGGTGCCGGGCTGATGTTCTGGACACGTCGCTCTGAATCCTAGTTTGGAACGCAGAGCCGTTGTTGATGACGATGGGGGAGGATCCCAGTATCCCAGAGATACTGGGATCCTCTGACCACCACAACACATGTGAAGCAGTTGAGTCGCCAGTAGAGAACCACTGTGAAACGCTGGTAGGGTTATAACTGGGAAAAAGCTGCTAGAATGGTGTGTAGCTGATTGTGAGTCGACTACTAATGGAAGGGGACCAGTGTAGGTACAGATGCCAAATTGAATGTAAGATCTGTTTAAGATCAGTGCTGCCCTTCTTACCTGTGACTAATGACCCGAGCCAACAATCAAGGCTGAAATAAGCACAAAATTGCACACCAATCGAAAAATCACTCACATGATAGGCTTACAGCCTTTGAAAGGAATGCTGAGGATTAAATAATGACGTTACATTACGTAAGTACAAATCAGGACAGAGAGAATTAGAGAAACCTAAACAAGAGAGAAGCTCTTGTTTAAAGCAAATTAACCCAAACACATAATAAATTAAACAGGAATGGAATGAATACTTACAGATTTGATGGGAGCCGAAAGTCAAGTAATTAACAACCGGTCGGAGGGACACTCTTCACATCCTACCGGATGCAGGAAGGGGAGGATAGGGGGCGTAGCGGGGACGATGCACCCACCTAACAAAACAAGAAGACTGCCCAACAAACTACCACTAATATTCATCCATACATCCACCACTTCTATTTAATTAACTTTTCTCGGCCTTAACATAATTGGCAGTAAAATATTGAGGACACTGATTGTGAACAATTTTAAAAACGTAATTTAGCTTTAGTTGATTTACTGTCTTCAACATTCAGCATATCGAGTTGTTGTAATTCATTCTGGCCTACATGCTCTCTTGGACCAGATCCAGGATGAATCTCACCATTTTGTTCTGGGTGATTTATAGCCTATCTTTCATTTTTTTTTGTTAAGGCAAAGTATCGTGAAGACCAAGAGTAGTTTATAATACACTGTATGAGAGCTAGACACAGGATCCTGTGAGCCTCAGTTGGTAGACATTGCGCCTGTCTGTAGAGGAACTTTCTGGCATTCGCTTACTTTACAACATTGTTCCCTATTAGTATTGACATGCTTGAGTTGAAGGAGATTCCCAGATATTTCACCGAATTTGCTGTAATAATACGTTCCCCATTACACTGGACATTAAAATTATTTACCTTTTTCAATTTATGTTTCCTGCCAAAGAGTACGGTTTCCGTTTTCCCGAGGTGTAGTGATAATTTATCGTCTACTAACTATTTGCTACAGGACTCTAGTTCTAATGATGGTACATTAGCAATGTCTTGTGGGTCTTTACCTGATACTAACAGAGCATTATCATCATCGTACAGTAGAAGCTTGCATTTGACACTGATAGGCATACCATTCACATAGCACAGGAATAACATAGGGCCCAAGATACTACCTTGAGGATCCCACATGTTATCGGCAGGGGTTCTGATTCTGTGTTGTTGATCTTGGCAATTTGATTCCTGTTGCTCAGGTAGGACTTAAACCATTCTACAGAAGTCATGCCGATAACTTCTAGTTTCTTATATAATATGTTGTGGTTAACCGTATTGAAGGTCTTTTGCAAGTCTAAGGTTACCATTCCTGTGAAATTCCCTAGCAACATTTCAGTTCTCAGGTAGGTCATGAAATTAATGAGGGAGGTGTCGGTTGAATGAGATCTCTTCAAACCTGACTGCTAACTATGGAGAGTATTTTTGTCATTAAGATTCTTAACTGCTTGATAATACAACGCTCATTATTTTGCTGTAGGAAACAGGTATTGAAGTCTCTCAGTATCACTGTCTCTGAATTGCTGTCAATTCTGGACAAGACTCTCGAAAAATACTCTAAGAATTGATCATGGGTGGTGGGGAGGGTAAGTAGTTCCTGCTAGGAATGGTTTAGTCTTAGGTAACAGCTCAAGCCATAGAATCTCCAGTTTATCATTCAAATCACCTACCATTGCTGCCCCACTAAACCACAAGGACGCATCCCTCACCTTCCACTGCTGCCTCCACTAAACCACAAGTACGCATCCCTCACCTTCCACTGCTGCCTCCACTAAACCACAAGGACGCATCCCTCACCTTCCACTGCTGCCTCCAATAAACCACAACGACGCATCCCTCACCTTCCACTGCTGCCCCCACTAAACCACAAGGACGTATCCCTCACCTTCCACTGCTGCCTCCACTAAACCACAAGGACGCATCCCTCACCTTCCACTGCTGCCTCCACTAAACCACAAGGACGCAACCCTCACCTTCCACTGCTGCCTCCACTAAACCACAAGGACGCATCCCTCACCTTCCACTGCTGCCTCCACTAAACCACAAGGACGCAACCCTCACCTTCCACTGCTGCCTCCACTAAACCACAAGGACGCATCCCTCACCTTCCACTGCTGCCTCCACTAAACCACAAGGACGCAACCCTCACCTTCCACTACTGCCTCCACTAAACCACAAGGACGCAACCCTCACCTTCCACTGCTGCCTCCACTAAACCACAAGGACGCATCCCTCACCTTCCACTGCTGCCTCCACTAAACCACAAGGACGCAACCCTCACCTTCCACTGCTGCCTCCACTAAACCACAAGGACGCATCCCTCACCTTCCACTGCTGCCTCCACTAAACCACAAGGACGTATCCCTCACCTTCCACTGCTGCCTCCACTAAACCACAAGGACGCATCCCTCACCTTCCACTGCTGCCTCCACTAAACCACAAGGACGCAACCCTCACCTTCCACTGCTGCCTCCACTAAACCACAAGGACGCATCCCTCACCTTCCACTGCTGCCTCCACTAAACCACAAGGACGCAACCCTCACCTTCCACTGCTGCCTCCACTTAAAGTTTTTTGTTAGATATCTGAGCAACCACTATGATAACCTCTTAGCACTTCTTAATTCTCCAAATGCTAACATGTCTATCATTATTCTTACTGAAACCTGCCCTAGACATGACTCAGCTGACATACCATACCCCCGGCCGGGATTGAACCCGCGGTCAGAGAGTCTCAAAACTCCAGACCGTCGCGTTAGCCACTAGACCAGCTAGCCACAATAAGATTCATCCAACTAGGTATATTTCTACACCATAGGAAAGTTAGCACAGGCACCTCTGTGACCACAAATGCAAGTTTTTACAGACGAATCTCCAGCTAGCGTGGCCGTGACGAACTCTAGCTCAAGTCCCTTCACTGCCGTCAACATGACTCTATGACCGCGGGTTCAATCCCGGCCGGGGGTATGGTTTGTTTGCAATCGTGTCATTACGATTTCTTGACTCAGCTGACATCTTCGTCTTACCTGGTTACACAGTCATACATAACTGTCAGCCTGATCAATTATAACCATAACTAAGCTAACAAGAACTTCTCAGACAAGTGCCTCATTACCTGACTATATCTGGACCAATGCTATATCGCCTCACAAAGGAGGAATGACCGCAGATAACACCTCACATTACTACCTCATTATCCTCATAATCAACATATATAAATTGCCACAAAACACTAATAAACTCTCATTTCATCATCTTGCTGAAATATCAATAAATAACTTTATTTTAACATTAAGTAACATTGACTGGTACAGACTTAGCTGTCAGCTGCCATGTTGATGACTGTCTCAAAATTTTTCTTCAACAAACAAAAAAATGCTTTATAATAGACTAATAACAAAAGAATAAACTAAACGATATATGTCAATAATTACTAATATAATATGGAAGTATAAACAACTTTATTGTGAAAGCAGATTTAATGAAAAAAAGGGGATATGAGAGAGATCTGGAAAACTCTCTGAAATCCTGGCTCTTGAAATCTGTCCAGAAACAGAGATGTAAAATTAACTAAACCCGATGAACCTCATATCCATCCTGCAGACACTGCCAACAAAATAAACTTTTTTTTCTCTACTATAGGATCGAAACCAGCAAGCAAAATCCCATCCTCAGATACTCAGACAAAAATTATCCAACTAGTCTATATCCAGCTCCAACTAATCCTACTGAAGCCTCACTCATCGTAAAGAACTGAAAAATAAAACAGAAAACCTAAAATTTTGTTACCACTCATATACAAAAAACAGCTCGTGTATTGTCACCCGTTATTGCAACTCTGTTTAATAAATAAGCAGGATCTTCAACTTTCCCATCCATACCCATGACAGCAAGGGTCACCCCGATCCTTAAAGGAGGTGATCTAACTGCAGTGAATAACTATAGGCCTATATCAAACTTGCCTCTACTATCTAAAATCATCGAAAATATAACACATAAGAGAGGTTTATCCTACCTAATATCTCACAACATACTAAACTCCTGCCAGTTTGGGTTACGTCCGAAAAAGTACGAATGATGCAATCATACAAATGCTTAAACGGCTTTTTTGCAGTGCTTAGAAAAAATGAGTATCCTCTGGGACTCTTCACAGACCTGTGGAAAGCATTTGACACAGTGGACCACAACATATTGCACCTTAAACTAGAACAATGTGGGGTTATAGCATACCTAAAATCTTAGCAATAGACATAGTGTGTCTCGACAAACGGTGAATCCCCGTTACTCAGCCAAGGACAATGCCATACGGCATTGTCCTTGGACCTCTGATCTTTCTTGTTCACATTAATGATCTCCTCAATGAATCTCATCTCCATAAACCTGTTCTTTTAGCAGATGACACTACTAGTGTCTTCTTCCACTTAAATCAGACCACCATTAGTAACACTGTTAACAACGAGGTACCAAAAATTTCCACATGGATGACTACAAACAAACTGTCCCTCAATATAGACAAAACCAACGACTTGCTATTGGAAAACAGATTTGAATATCCAACTAAACTAAACATATTGATCAATGATTCCCCCATTACAAGACACATTGAGGCCATTATTTTAGGTCTCCACCTTGAATGCAGCCTGAAATTTTATACCAACATTCAACACTTAGCCAGGAAGGTATCCAAGACAGTAGGTATCTTACCTAAGATACCGTGCAATGTACCCCAAACGACACTAGTTACATTATTTATGGTATATGTGCCTGGAGATCTACTACGGTTAATCATCTTAAACCATTAATACCCCAACAAAAAACTGCTGTACGGATTATCACCCGTTTTTGTACCAGACAACAATCCCCCCCCCCCTCCTCAAGAGTTGAATTTACTAAATATAGAAAAATCTGTGCAATGTTACTGTGCCTGCAATACATGTACAACATTCAACTTCAAAATAAACCCTTCCCTCTCACTTTTACTTCATAACTACAACGCAAAACACACGCGCAACACAACACACAGGCACAACACAACACACAGGCACAACACAACACAACACATAGGCACAACACACAGGCACAACACAACACATAGGCACAGCCACAACACAACACACAGGGACAACACAACATATAGACACAACACACAGGGACAACACAACATATAGGCACAACACACAGGCACAACACAACACACAGGCACAACACAACACACAGGCACAACACAACACACAGGCACAACACACAGGCACAACACAACACACAGGCACAACACACAGGCACAACACACAGGCACAACACAACACACACGCGCAACACAACACACAGGCAAAACACAACACACATGCAAAACACAACACACATGCAAAACACAACACAAAGGCACAACACAACACAAAGGCACAACACAACACACAGGCACAATACAAGACACAGGCACAACACAAGACACAGGCACAACACAAGACACAGGTACTACACGACACACAGGCACTACACGACACACAGGCGCTACACGACACACAGGCACAACACAACACAGAGGCACAACACAACACACAGGCACAACATAACACACAGGCACAACATAACACACAGGCACAACATAACACACAGGCACAACACAACAAACAGGCACAACACAATACAGAGGCACAACACACAGGCACAACACAATACAGGCACAACACAACACACAGGCACAACACAGTACACAGGCACAACACAACACACAGGCACAACACACAGGCACAACACAATTCAGACACAACACAACTCAGACACAACACACAAGCACAACACACAGGTACAACACATAGGCACAACACAACACATATGCACAACACACATGCACAACTCACACACACGGGCAACACAACACACAGGCACAACACAACACACAGATGCAACACAACACACAGGCAAAACACATCACACAGGCATAACACAACACACAGGCACAACACAACATACAGGCACACCACAACACATAGGTGCAACACAACACAAAGGCACAAAACACACAGGCACAACACACAGGCACAACACATCACATAGGCATAACACAACACACAGGCACAACACAACACACAGGCACAACACAACACACAGGCACAACACACAGGCACAACACAACACACAGGCACCACACAACACACAGGCACAGCACAACACACAGGCACAACACAACACACAGGCACAACACAAGACACAGGCACAACGCAAGACACAGGCATAACACAACACAAGGCACAACACACAGGCACAACACAACACAGGCTCAACACAACACACAGGCAAAACACAACACACAGGAACAACACCACACACTGGCACAACACATCGCACAGGCACAGGACAGCACACAGGCAAAGCACAACACACAGGCACTACACAAGACACAGGCACAACGCAAGACACAGGCATAACACAACACAAGGCACAACACACAGGCACAACACAACACAGGCTCAACACAACACACAGGCAAAACACAACACACAGGAACAACACAACACACAGGCACAACACAACACACAGGCACAACACAACACTCAGGCACAAACCAACACAAAGCACAACGCAACACACAGGCACAACACAAGACACAGGCAAAACACAACACATAGACACAACACAAGACACAGGTTCAACACAACACAAGGCAAAACACAACACGTGGGCACAACACAACACACAGGCAGAACACAACACAAGGCACAACACAAGACACAGGCATAACACAAGACACAGACACAACACAAGACACAGGCACAACACAAGACACAGGCACAACACACAGGCACAGCACAACACACAGGCACAACACAACACACAGGCACAACACAACACGAGGCACAACACAAGACACAGGCACAACACTAGACACAGGCACAACACAAGACACAGGCACAACACAACACACAGGCACAACACAACACAAGGCACAACACAACACGAGGCACAACACATGACACAGACACAACACAAGACACAGGCACAACACAAGACACAGGCACAACACAACACAAGGCACAACACAACACAAGGCCCAATACAACACAAGGCACAACACATTACAAGGCACAACACAACATACAGACACAACACAAGACATAGGCACTACACAAGACACAGGCACAACACAACACAAAGGTGCAACACAACACACAGGCACAACACATTACAAGGCACAACACAACATACAGGTACAACACAACATACAGGCACAACACAACACACAGGGACAACACATTACAAGGCACAACACAACATACAGGTACAACACAACACACAGGCACAGCAAAACACACAGGTACAACTCAACACACAGGCACAACACAGCACAAAGCGCAACACAACGCACAGGTACAGCACAACACTCAGGAACAACACAGCACACAGGCACAACACAACACACAGGCACAACACGCAGGCACAACACAACAAACAGGAACAACACAACACATAGGCACAATACAACACAAAGGCACTACACACTGGCACAACACAGCACACAGCCACAACACACAGGCACAACACACAGGCACAACACACAGGCACAACACAACACATAGGCACAACACACAGGCACAACACACAGGTACAACACACAGGCACAAAACACAGGCACAACACACAGGCATAACACAACACACAGGCATAACACAACACACAGGCACAACACAATACACAGGCACAACATTCAGGCACAACACAACTCATACACAACACACAGGTACAACACACAGGCACAACACATAGGCACAACACAACACATAGGCACAACACAACACATAGGCACAACACAAAGGCACAACACACACACGCACGCGCAACACAACACCCAGGCACAACACAACACACAGGCGCGACACAACACACAGACACAACATATCACTCAGGCATAACACAACACACAGGAACAACACAACACACAGGCAAACCACAACATACAGGCACACCACAACACATAGGTGCAACACAACACACAGGCACAACACAACACACAGGCACAACACAACACACAGGCACAACACAACACACAGGCACAACACATCACACAGGCACAACACATCACGAAGGCATAAGACAACACACAGGCGCAACACAGCACACAAGCACAACACACAGGCAAAACACAACACACATGCACAACACAACACACAGGCACAACACAACACACAGGTACAACACAACACACAGGTACAACACAACACACAGGCACAACACAACACACAGGCACAACACAACATACAGGCACAACACAACATACAGGCACAACACAAGACACAGGCACAACACAAGACACATGCACAACACATGACACATGCACAACACAAGACACAGGCACAACACAAGACACAGGCACAACACAAGACACAGGCACAACACAAGACACAGGCACAACTCAAGACACAGGCACAACACAAGACACAGGCACAACACAAGAAACAGGCGTAACACAACACAAGGCACAACACAACACACAGGCACAACACAAGACGAGGCACAACGCAAGACACAGGCACGACACAAGACACAGGCACAACACAAGACACAGGCACAACACACGACTCAGGCACAACACAACACAAGGCACAACACAACACACAGGCACAACACAACACACGGGCACAAAACAACACACAGACACAAAACAACTCACAGGCACAACACAACACTAGGCACAACACAACACAAAGGCACAACACAAGACGAGGCACAACCCAATACACAGGCACAACGCAAGACACAGGCACAACACAAGACACAGGCATAACACAACACAAGGCACAACACAACTCACAGGCACAACACAACACACAGGTACAACACAACACACAGGCACAACACAACACAAGGCACAACACAACACACAGGCACAACACAACACGAGGCACAACACAACTCAGGCTCAACACAACACACAGGCACAACACACAGGCACAACACACAGGCACAACACAACACACAGGAACAACACAACACAGAGGAACAACACAACACACAGGCATAACACACAAGCACAACGCAACACACAGGCACAACTCAACACTCAGGCACAACACAACACACAGGTACAACACAACACACAGGCACAGCACAAGACACAGGCACAGCACAAGACACAGGCACAATACAAGACACAGGCACAACACAAGACACAGGTACAACACATGATACAGGCACAACACAACACAAGGCACAACGCAACACACAGGCATAACACAACACACAGGCACAACACAAGACACAGGCAAAACACAACACATAGACACAACATAGGACACAGGCACAACACAACACAAGGCAAAACACAACACGTATGCACAACACAACACACAGGCACAACTCAACACAAGGCACAACGCAACACAAGGCACAACACAAGACACAGGCACAACACAAGACACTGGCACAACACAACACACAGGCACAACACAACACACAGGCACAACACAACACACAGGCACCGCACAACACAAGGCACAACACAACACACAGGCACAACACAACACACAGGCACAACACAACACGAGGCACAACACAACACACAGGCACAACACAACACACAGGCACAACACAACACACAGGCACAACACAAGGCACAACACAAGGCACAACACAACACACAGGCACAACACAACACGAGGCACAACACAACACACAGGCACAACACAAGACAAAGGCACAACACGACACACAGGCACATCACAACACAAGGCACAACACAACACA
Source organism: Cherax quadricarinatus (assembly GCF_038502225.1). Lineage (NCBI taxonomy): Eukaryota > Metazoa > Arthropoda > Malacostraca > Decapoda > Parastacidae > Cherax > Cherax quadricarinatus. The sequence continues at coordinate 11,185,112 of NC_091346.1, read as the reverse complement.
AGGCACAACACAACACACAAGCACAACACACAGGCACAACACATTACAAGGCACAACACAACATACAGGCGCAACACAAGACACAGGCACAACGCAAGACACAGGCACAACACAACACACAGGAACAACACAACGCACAGGCAGAACACAACACAAAAGCAGAACACAACGCAATGCACAACACAACACACAGGCACAACACAACACGAAGCACAACACAACACACAGGTACAGCACAACACACAGGAACAACACAAGACACAGGCACAACACAAGACTCAGGCACAACACAAGACACAGGCACAACACAAGACACAGGCACAACACAAGACACAGGCACAACACAAGACACAGGCACAACACAAGACACAGGCACAACACATGACACAGGCACAACACAAGACACAGGCACAACACAAGACACAGGCACAACGCAAGACACAGGCACAACGCAAGACACATGCACAACGCAAGACACAGGCACAACGCAACACACAGGCACAAGACGAGGCACAACACAAGACTCAGGCACAACGCAAGACACAAGCACAACACAAGGCAGAGGCACAACACAAGACAGAGGCACAACACAAGACAGAGGCACAACACAAGACAGAGGCACAACACAAGACACAGGCACAACACAAGACACAGGCACAACACAAGACACAGGCACAACACAACACACAGGAACAGCACAACACACAGTCACAACACAACACAAAGCACAACACAACACACAGGTACAACATAACACACAGGCACAACACAACACAGGAACAACACAGCACACAGGTACAGGACAACACACAGGAACAACACAACACACAGGCACAACACAACACAAAGGCACAACACAACACACAGGCACAACACAACACAAGGCACAACACAACACACAGTTACAACACAGCGCAGGCACAACACAACACACAGAAAAAACACACAGGCACAACACAACACACAGACAAAACACACAGGCACAACACAACACACAGGAACAACACAACACACAGGCACAACACAACACTGGCAAAACACAACACACAGACAAAACACACAGGCACAACACATCACACAGGCACAGCACAACACACAGACACAACACAACACATAGGTACAACATAACACACAGGCGCAACACAACAAAACACACAGGCTCAACACATCACACAGGCACAGAACAACACACAGGCATAACACAACACAACACAGGCACAACAAAACACAGGCACAACACACAGGCCAGCACAGGCACAACACAATACAACACACAGGCACAACACAACTCACAGGCACAACACATCACACAGGCACAACACTTCACACAGGTACAACCCAACACACATTGAAAACACAACACACAGGCACAACACAACACAGGCACAACACAACACAACCCAGGCGCAACACAACACACAGGGACAACACAACACACAGGGACAACACAACACACAGGCACAACACAAGGCAGAAAACTCTCTTCGACATCCCTCGTGTCCGCCTCACCCTAAGCAAAATTGGGCCCCAAATCCTCGAATTCATTTCCCGAACCCGCTAAAGGCCTCCTGTCTGTCATTCAATTTAGAGCTTTAATTGAAAGTCACCTCATCTTCCAAACTTAACTACATTAACACTATGCTATATAAAACAAAATCAACTCCTCTATACCAAACAACACCAACTCTTCTAACTACTTCCTGTCTTTTCACCATCTTTTATTGCCCGAATCAGTTGAAAATATAAATATATTTAATTTTGTACTATTTTTGCTACCTCTCTTTTTTTTTAATAATGTACACTTAATATTGTACCAGTCAAAACCTATGTATTGTCGTAATTAGTTTGTAAACATTAAAATAAGTCTGCCAGAAATACACAGCATGTCAGTGGCTTTCTTGGTGTTTAACAATATGTCATTACATGTAAACTACATTTGTATACTACACAAATAAATAAGTTGTTTGTTTGTTTACTATTAACTTTAAACAATACACAGAAACTACTTCAGAAAGATGACTTTGTACATTTTATTCTCTGTAGAAATATTACTGTTAGAAAGAAAACGTGAAATATTACTGTTAGAAAAAAAACGTGAAATATTACTGTTAGAAAGAAAACGTGAAATATTACTGTTAGAAAAAAAACGTGAAATATTACTGTTAGAAAGAAAACGTGAAATATTGCTGTTAGAAAGAAAACGTGAAATATTACTGTTAGAAAGTAAACGTGAAATATTGTTGTTTGAAAGAAAACGTAAAATATTTGTGTATATATGTTTAAAACTAAACAAAGAGTTTATTAGCATAAACTAACCTTCATATATCACAAGAACAAGGAGGACAACGACCACAAGTGATGTTCTATATCCAAAAGAATAGATTTAAAAGTGGCTCCGGCAGCGGCCTCTAGGGAAGGGGTGGGAAAGGAAGGAAAGGGATGGGAAAGGATCACCCACAACCCTACCCACCCAACTATCACTGGCTACCTGTTCTATCAACTGTGTTTTTTTTTATTGCTACCCTCTTGTTTTGTTTACTGTAACTGAGACATACACGAAGGGAAGATGTAGGAGGGACTAAGATATTAAGAAAATAGCTAGAGAGGAAGGGAGACAGCAATGTTTATTAAAAGCTTTGTTTACTACTACTATAGCCAGGCAATATAACCGGGTACATACTCACTTCTTCCATGTCGGTCTTCACAGCTTCCTACCTACACAGTTAACGATTAATTTTTTTCTTGCTGTGACTCAACATAATGAACATATTTAGCTGTTGAAATTTTATACAAATTAAACTAAGGACTATCCATGGTTAGGTTTTATTAAAGTAACCGCTTTTATAATCAATTATAATGTGTATGTGCAATCACTATTTTTTAGTTGCAGGGGTCGATTCATAACTTCTAGCCCGGCCTCTTTGTTCCATGAGCTTCTAAAAGTTATGTATGGATCTGCCTCCAATACTTCACTCTCCATATTATTCATCTTCCTGACAACTCAATGATTTAAAATACTTCCTATCATCCCTGTGACTCATCTGAGTCTTCAGCTTCCGGTGGCGACCTCTTGTTGCTGTGTCACATCTCTGAAACATCCAGTCCTTATCCACCTAGTCAATTCGTCTCCGTATTTTATCATGTTCCTTTTATCCCTCCTGTCCTCCACTGTCGTCATATTGATTTTCCTTAACTTCTTCTCGTAGGACAATCCCCTTAACTCCGGGACTAATCTTGTTTCAAACCTCTGCACTTTCTCTAATTTCTTGACGTCCTTGACCAGGTGTGGGTTCCATACTGGTGCTGCATACACCAGTATGAGCCTGACGTACATGGTGTACAGTGTCGTGAATGACTCCTTACTTTTATGTCGTAACACTATTTGCAGGTTTGCATGGCGCCCATGTGCTTCAGCAGTTATTTCGTTAATGTGCACCTCAGGAGATGTGCTCGGGATTGTACTCGTGCCAAGATCCTTTTTGTTAAGTGAGGTTAGCAGCTTTGGCTCCCTAGCCTGTACTCTGTCTGCAGTCTTCTTTCATCATCGCCAATCTTCATGACTCTGTAGTTGGTGGGGTGAAACTCCAGGAGCCAGTTGCTGGACCAGACTTGCAGCATGTCCAGATCTTGAATTCTCCGCATTAGCCTCACGTCGTCAGCAAACAGGGACACCTCTGAATCTATTACGTTATGTCATACACAATACGTGAAACAGCACCGACCCTAGGTTTGACCCTTGTGGAACCCCGCTCGTTACAGGCGCCCACTCTAACACCTCGTCACGTACCATCACTCGTTGTTGCCTTCCTGTCAAGTATTCTCTGATCCATTGCAGTGCCTTTCCTGTTATTCCTGCCTGCTCCTGTAGCTTATGCACCAATCTCTAGTGTGGAACTGTGTCAAAAACCTTCTTGCAGTCCAAGAAAATGCAGTTACCCACCTCTCTCTCTTTTTCTCTCTCCCTCCTGCCTTACTTCTGTCACCTTGTCGTAACACTCCAGTAGGTTTGCGACACAGGATTTACTCTCCCTGAAACCATACTGGTTATCGTGTATAAGCTCATTCCTTTCTAGGTGCTCCACCACTCCTGATAATCTTCTTAATGACTTTGCATACTGTACGTGTCAGTGACACTTGCGAAAAAAAATCTCCAGTTTATGAAGGGGCGATATCCCCCTTCTTGTCAAGGGGGGCAATAGCCCTCTGGGAGGGGCTTGCGTACCGTTTTGCTTTCTCCCTCCTACAACAACGTTATCAAAACCACATGTCAGGAGAGGTGTAACAAGACCTGTTTCTCTTTACCTGACTTCCTGGCTACTTACATATTAGAGTGGACGTGTTTGGGAGCTGCTATTTCCCCATAGCAGGAAAAATTTATAAAAAACTGTGCTCCACTTAATCTACAAGCTAGGAGTATTATGGCCCAATAAACCTGCCTAGAATCCTAAGAAACTGGAATTCTAGGATGAAGTCTGTTGCAAAAGCTAACAATGAATGTTTATGAAGCTGAAGCCAAGGGGTGCCCAAGATGGCAGATTGCTTCAAGGGACGAATGAGGCATGAGTGTCACCGGGAGCATCTCCGCCCTGTCGCGAAAGAATAAAGAGACAGCAGTGGCCAGTGTGTTCTTGACTTGTTCATTCTGACAATCTCAGAAAAACTAGGAAAGTTAGACTAGTTCCCTAATGTGACTCGGGAAATTCGTGGCAGAACTAATGACGAACACTGGGAGTGCTAAAATACAGTGTAGTTTAACTTTCTACCGTGGATAACCCCCACGAAACTCATAAGCGAGTAATAGTGAGTGACAAAAGTGAACCGGTGTGATTGGGAAATAACATGTCCGACGTGTTGTGACGAACACTAGTGCAGCATTCCCTGAGACACGTCTTCATTCTTCTCTCAAGACACCGATCTTGTGTCTCACCAATGACACAGGACTCCAGCTACAATGGTCAGAAAGGTTTTATTGCCCCAAAGCACTACAGTGTTTAGGTTAATGTTAGGATGAATATTTCCCACATTAGAGACGATCATTTGAGTGTCAACCCCAAAACTCACGTGAGTAGTCATCAGAATTCAGGTATTTTGATATATTGAAATACAGTGAAATCTCTACTTACGAGCGCATCCAAGTGCGAATTTTTCCTGATACGAGCAGTGGCTCAGTCTATTTTTTGCTTCCAGATGCAAGTGGGCCTCAAGGGAGGTTCCTTGATGCTGGTGAGGGGTTCTTGCTCTTGATCTAGGGAATTAGATCTCGTTTGTTGGACTATCTTATTAAAACTTGGGCAATGTATGAAAGAATGATGCTTCTTAATATACACCAATATTAGATGAATTGTGATAGAAAAATAAGCCATACAGTTGATATTTGGGAAATTATTGAAATATTTTGTCGTGCCTCCTGAGAACTGGAATGAATTAATTGCATTTCAGTTAATTTAAATGAGAAAAATTGGCTCTGCAAACGAGCAAATCTAGATACGAGCAAGGTCATGGAACAGATTAGACTCGTAAGTAGAGGTTCCACTGTACATATAATCAGTCAGAATTAACCCATATTACACACTATATGCAGCCAATGTGTACACTGCGACAGCAAGTACGAAGGCGAATCCAGGGAAAGGCTGCTGAAATTCATGCTGTTAAAAGATAAGTACCACTCTTTGTTATCATGTTTATGCAGAAATTATACTTACCTAACCAGTTCCTCCACAACACCTGTCTGTAGTTTAATGCTGGGTATCTGTCTCCTTAATTAAAAAACTGGGACTACATTTGACGTCTTCAACACCTCAGATAGTCAGGTAGTTGCCCTATTTCAATAGATGTGTTGAATATTGTTGTTAGTGGCGCACACAGTGCTTCTGCTTCCTCTCTCAAAACCCACTGGGAGATGTTGTTTGGCGCCACTGCCATTGCGGTATCTAGTTCACTTAGCAGCCTCATCACTTCCTCCAAGGTTGCGTGTGGTGTATCCAACACTTGTTGGTGTACCCTACCGCTGTGGTTTGCTGGAGTCCATTCTGCTTCCACTGAATATACTTCCTTAAATCTCGTGTTTAGCTCTTCATATATTTTTGTTGTTGTTTCTTGTGATCACCATCGTTCCTCAGCCTGATTACCTGTTCCTTTTTTGTTGTTTCCCTGATGTGTCTGAACAGCTTTGGGTCAGATTTGGCTTCCGATGTTGTGTCATTCTTGTACTGCAGCTGGGCCTCGCTCCCTATCCATGGATATTCATTTCTGGCTCTTTGGCCAATCTCTTTATTCTCCTGGATCTTTTATCTTCTGTACATTTTCCATTCTACACCTCTAGATGAACCAATGGCTCATTCTGGTCTTCCTATTGTTTCTGTAACCCTTGTGTATGAACCTTTCCTCTGCCTCCTTTCATTTTGTGGTCACATATTCCATCATTTCAATTACTGCTTTTCCCACCAGTATTCGTTCCCACTATATACCTCATGCAGGAAATTCCTCATTCCTGTGTAGTCCTTTCTTTTATAGGATGGCTTCTTTCCTCCTACTCATGCTGTTTCCCTCTCCACTTTTAGCTGTAAATTATATTCTAAGCTCAGGTCCATGTAATCATTAGCTCCAATGGACCTTTCTTATGTGATGTCCCCAAATTTTGAACTACTCAAAGTGAATATGAGGTCCAGCCTCGCTGGCTCATCCTATTCCCTCTCTCACTCTGGTAGTGTCTCTAACATGTTGACTCTTGAGGTTTTCCAGTACTACCTCCATCTTAGCCCTCCACGTTTCTGGTCCCCCGTCTAACTCCAGGTTTTCACAGTCATTCTCCTCGCGATTGAAATAACCAACAACTAGTAAATTTGCCCTGCAGTGTGGGTCCTTCTGGCCACCTCAGCTAGTGTATCAACCATTGCTCTTGGCCTCCTGCTATTCAGTGTGTGTGTGTGTATTAACCTATTTGTGGTTGCAGGCATCGATTTATAGCTCCTGGCCCCGCTTTTGTGTGTGTGTACTCACCTATTTTACTCATTTGTGGTTGCAGGAATCGAGTCATAGCTCCTGGCTCTGCCTATTCACTGATCGCTATGTTTTTTCTCTCCCTGTCCATGAGCTTTATCAAGTCTAGTCTTAAAACTATGTATAGTTCCTTCCTCCACTACAACACTTGCAAGACTATTCCACTTTCTGACAACTCTGTGAATAAAGAAATACTTCCTAACATCTCTTTGACTCAGCTGAGTCTTCGACTTCCAACTGTGACCCCTTGTTTCTGTGTCCCATCTCTGGAACATCCTGTCTCTGTCCACCTTGTCAATTCTTCGCAGTATTTTTTATGTTTTTATCATGTCTTCCCTAACCCTCTTGTCCTCCAGTGTCCCCCGGCCGATTTCCCTTAACCTTCCTTCGTAGGACATTCCAAGTTAGCTTTGGAACTAGTCGTTCTGCAAACCTTTTCACTTTCTCTAATTTCTTGATGTACTTGACCAGGTGTGGGTTCCAAACAGGTGCTACATACTCCAGTATGGACCTGACGTACACAATGTATAGAGTCTTGAACCATTCCTTACTGAGGTACCGGAACGCTATTCTCAGGATTGCCAGACGCCCATGTGCTGCAGCAGTTATCTGGTTGATGTGCGCTTCTGGCGACGTGCTCGGTATTATACTCACCCCAAGATTCTTCTCCTTGAGTGAGATTCGCAGTATTTGGCCACCTATCCTATTCTCTGTCTGCAGTCTTCTTTGCCCTTCCCCTATCTTCAAGACTTTCCATTTGGCAAGATTAAATTCGAGGAGCTAGATGCTGGACCAAGCTTCCAGCCTGTCCAGGTCTCTTTGTAATCCTGCCTGGTCCTCATCTGATTTGATTCTCCTCATTAACTTCATATCATTTGCAAACAGGGACACTTCTGAGTCTATCCCTTCCGTCATGTAATTCACATATACCAAAAATAACACTGGTCCTAGGACTGACCCCTGTGGAACCCCGCTCGTCACAGGAGCCCACTGGGATACCTCATCACGTACCATGACTCGTTGTTGCCTCCCTGTCAGGTATTCTCTGATTCATTGCAGTGCTCTTTCTGGCAAACGTGCCCGATCCTCTAGCTTTTGCACTAATCTCTTGTGAGAAACTGTGTCGAAGACCTTCTTGCAGTCCAAGAAAATGCAATCTATCCACCCCTCTCTCTCATGTCTTACTTCAGTTAGCATGTCATAAAACTCCAGTAGATTTGTGACACACGACTTGTCTTCCATGTATCCGTGCTGGTTGTCGTTCATAAGCTTATTCTATTCTAGGTGCTCCACCCCTCTCCTTCTGATAATCTTCTCCATGACTTTGCATACTATACACGTCAGTGACACTGGTCTATAGTTTAGTGCCTCGCTTCTGTCTCATTTCATAAAAATGGGGACTACATTTGCCGTCTTCCATACCTCAGGTAATTGCGGTATTGTATACCGTTCATGTTCAATGAATGTGTTGAAAATTGTGGTTAGTGGCACACACAGCGTCTCTGCTCCCTCTATAAGGACCCACTGAGAGATGTTATCCAGTCCCACCGCCTTTGAGGCATCAAGGTCACTTAGCAGCTTCTTCACCTCCTACTCGGTTGCGTGTATTTCATCCAACACTTGCTGGAATATACCTTGTTGGTGTACCTTTCTGTTCTGACCTCTCGGAGACCTTTCTGTCTCCACTGTTAAATACTTCCTTATATCTCATATCGAGCTTCTCACACACTTCTTGTTCGTTCCTTGTGAGCTTCCCACCTTCTTTTCTCAGCCTGACTACCTGGTCTTTGACCAGGTAATCTTCTCCTGGTGTGGCTATGCAACAGCTATGGGTCAGACTTGACTTTCAATGCTTTTTCATTTTTTTTACTGTCGCTGGGCCTCCCTCATAATCTGTGTATACTCGATTCTGGCTCTTCGACTTATCTCTTTATTTTCCTGGGTCCTTTGTCTTCTGTACTTTTCCATTCTCTAGTGCACTTAGTTTTTGCCTCCCTACACTTTTGGGTAAACCAAGGGCTCGTTCTGGGCTTCCCATTATTTCTGTTGCCTTTGGGAACAAACCTTTCCTCTGCCTCCTTGCATTTTGATGCTACGTAGTCCATCATTTCGTTTAGTGTCTTTTTTACCAATTCTCTTTCCCATTGAACCTCCTGCAGGGAGTTCCTCATACCTGTGTAGTTCTCCCTTTTGCAATTTGGCCTTTCCTATCCTACTCCTGTTACCCTCCCCACTTGTAACTCTACTGTGAATTCAAAGCTGAGAACCACGTGATCACTAGCTCCAAGGGGCCTTTCGTATGGGATGTTCTTGATGTCTGAGCTACTCAGGGTGAACATGAGGTCCAGTCTTGTTGGTTCATCCTTACCCCTCTCTTTGGTAGTGTCCCTGACGTGTTGATGCATGAGGTTTTCCAGTACCATATCCATCATCTTGGCTCTCCATGTATCGGGACCCCCATGTGGTTCCAGTATATCCTAATCAATTTCCTTGTGATTGAAATTTCACATAACCAGTAACTTTGTCATACCTGTGTGAGCTCTTCTGGCCAACTGAGCTAGTGTGTCCACCATTTCTGTGTTGCTCTCTTCATATTTTTCTCATGTCCTCCTGCAGTTCTGTGGCGGGTTATACATCACAACAATGACTACCTTATGTCCCCTGGAGTGAATTGTTCCTACTGTGTAATCTCTTTAGCCATTTTCGTCCATTCCACACATTTCCTCAACCCCCCATCGGTTTTTATGAGCAGTGCAACCCCTCCTTTCCCTCTGTTCCTATCTTTTCTCAGGATCTGATGTCCGAGTGGGATGTGCATCTATTATCCCGGTAAGTGTCGTTTCTGCTCTGATGTCTGGGGACATCATCTTGAGTTTTACATGCCACTCCTCACATTTGTTTATTATTCCATCTGCATTCATATACCAAACCTTCAACTTCTTTTCTATAACTGGTCTGGGGAGAACGTTGGGGATAGGGAAGTGGGAGATCTGGCAGGGACATGTAGAGGGTTGCTCTGGGGTGAAGTTTGTGATGATGGGGTTGGGGGTAGAGGGTACAGCGTGTAGGTTTTGGTCTAGAATGTTTGGTTGCATTGGGATTGTGGTGGTTGTGATCCTTCTGTGGATGATTCTGTAGGAGGTTGTGTATGCTCTTCCTTCTGAGTCTGGGTTGTCCTGCTGATCTCCGACATTGCCTTTCATTCCTCCTTGCACCTTTGTACCCTCTCTTTCGGATTCTGCCTTTCTTCTTGTGTTCTGTCTCGGTCGAGGTACACCCTCCTGTCCCATAGTCGTGCTTTCTCCTGAAGGATTGTGTTTTTGGGCTGATTCTGCCTTAAAAATCACTGTGACTGGCAGTTTTTTTTTACCTCTTGCAAGCCACCTAATTCTCAGAAAATTTGTCAACTGGGTTATGTAGTCCTCTCCTATTGCTTACATTATACTTTCAATCACTTTTTTCTCCTCCTGTCTTCTTCCTTAAGTTTCCCTTTAGATTTCCTGGAGCCCATAGACAAAAACTAACCTCTTCCTTTAGTCCTCCCACTGTATTTCCCTTTGCATCTCCTTAGACGATTTAGTTCCTTCAACTGAAGCATTCCTTCCCTCAATCTCTTCTCTAGCTGAAGTTCCTGTGCTCAGTGGTCTGTCTGTTTTTCCTTCTCAGTTCTTCCTGGGCACTGCAGTGGTCTGTTAGAGCCTCTGCATTTAGCTTAGCTCTTTCATTGTCTACAGTGTGTGTTTGTGTGTTTGTGTGTGCGTGTGTGTGTGTGTGTGTGTGTGTGTGTGTGTATGTGTGTGTGTGTGTGTGTGTGTGTGTGTGTGTGTGTGTGTGTGTGTGTGTGTACTCACCTATTTGTACTCATCTATATGTGGTTGCAGGGGTCGACTCATAGCTCCTGGCCCCGCCTCTTCACTGATTGCTAATGGGTTCTCTCTCTGCTCCATGAGCTTTATCAAACCTCGTCTTAAAACTATGTATGGTTCCCACCTCCACTACGCCACTTTCTAGGCTATTCCAGTGCTTGACAACTTCATGATGGAACAAATGCTTCCTAACATCCCTTTGACTCATTGGAGTCTTCAACTTCCAATTGTGACCTCTTGTTTCTGTGTCCCATCTCTGGAACATCCTGTCGTTGTTTGCCTTGTCTATTCCTCAGAGTATTTTATGTCATTATCATGTCTCCCCTGACCCTCCTGTCCTCCAGTGTTGTCAGGCCAATTTTCCTTAACCTTTCTTCGTAGGACAATCCCTTTAGCTCTGGGACTAGTCTTGTTGCAAACCTTTCCACTTTCTCTAATTTTTTGACGTACTTGACAAGGTATGGATTCCAAACTGGTGCTACATACTCCAGTATGGGCCTGACGTAAATGGTGTATGGAGTCTTGAACGATTCCTTATTGAGGTATCGGAACGCTATCCATAGGTTTGCCAGACGCCTGTTCGCTGCAGCAGTTATCTGATTGACGTGGGCCTCAGGAGATGTGCTCGGTATTATACTCACCCAAAGATCTTTTTCCTTGAGTGAGGTTTGCAGTCTTTGGCCACGTAGACTATACTGTTTCTGTGGTCTTCTTTGCCCTTCCCCGATCTTCATGACTTTGCATTTGGCAGGGCTAAATTCAAGGAACCAGTTACTGGACCAGGCTTGTAGCCTGTCCAGGTATCTTTGTAGTCCTGCCTCATCCTCGAGAGATTTGATACTCCTCATTAACTTCATATCATCTGCAAACAAGGACACTTCTGATTCTACCTCTCCCATTATGTCATTCACATACACCAAGAACAGCACAGGTCCTAGGACTGACCCCTGTGGAACCCCGCTTGTCACAGGCGCCCACTCTGACACCTCGTCGCGTACCATGACTCGTTGTTGCCTCCCTGTCAGATATTCTCTGATCCATTGCAGTGCCTTTCCTGTTATGTGTGCCTGATCCTCTAGCTTTTTCAGTAACCTCTTGTGAGGAACTGTGTCGAAGGCCTTCTTGCAGTCCAAGAAAATGCAGTCTATCCATTCCTCTCTTGTCTTACCTCTGTTACCTTGTCATAAAACTTCAGTAGGTTTGTGACACAGGATTTTCCTTCTCTGAGACCGTGCTGATAGTCGATTATACGCTTGTTTCTTTCCAGGTGCTCCACCACTCTCCTCCTGATGATCTTCATGACCCTGCATACTATACACGTTAGTGACACAGGTCTGTAGTTTAGTGCCTCATATCTGTCTCCTCTTTTAAAAATTGGGACAACATTTGCCATCTTCCATACCTCAGGGAGTTGCCCAGTTTCAATGGATGCGTTGAAGATCTTTGTTAGTGGTACACATAGCATCCCTGCTCCCTCTCTAAGGACCCATGGAGAGATGTTGTCTGGTCCCACCGCCTTTGAGGTATCAAGTTCACATAGCAGCTTCTTCACCTCGTCCTCGGTTATGTGTACCTCATCCAGCACTTGTTGGTATACCTCCCTGTTCTGATTTCCTGGAGTCCTACCTGTTTCAACTGTAAATACTTCTTTAAATCTCGTGTTGAGCTCCTCACATACCTCTTGGTCGTTTCTCGTGAACTCCCTATCATCCTTCCTCAGTCTGAGTACTTGGTCCTTGACTGTCGTTTTCCTCCTGATGTGGCTATACAACAGCTTCGGGTTAGACTTGACTTCCGATACTATTTCATTTTCATATTGTTGCTGAGCCTCCCTTCTTATCTGTGCATATTAATTTCTGGCTCTTCGGCTGATCTCTTTATTTTCCTGGGTCGTTTGTCTTTTGTACCTTTTCCATTGCTAGATAAGACACACAGGCAACATTTAGGCAACTTTATTCCGAAACGTTTCGCCTACACAGTAGGCTTCTTCAGTCGAGTACAGAAAGTAGGCAGGAGCAGTAGAGATGTGAAGACGATGTAATCAGTCCATGACCTCCCAGTGGCTACATTCTCACTACTACTACTCTGCACCTCTCCTTCCGACAGTATTTAAGTCTCAACACTGTCGCTTGATCTTCAGTTAGTTCCAGACTTTGGAACAGAACTTCTCCAGGCTGAGGGCCTGACGTTGACTGAGTAGCTCGTCTGGGAAACAGTAGAGGGGTGCAAAGCACGACCGCACTCTACCTCATCCAGGCAGCGAAATGATTTCACCGAATCAACGTGTCGGTATTATACACTATTTTCAATATATTTGTCAGACACAGCAACACAATGGTATCTTATACAGCTTCATAGAAATAGAAACACTTAAGCAGTATAATGTAATCCTTTATTGACTATACAGCTTTATCGATTATCTGCTAGTTAATAGTGAGAAGGGTTGGATTCCAGAGGGACCTGCGTAGCATGGACCACTAGGCCCACTGCTGTGCTCTTCAGATTCTTGTCTTCTTGCTTCCACTAGTGATCCTCGCCTCCCGATGCGTCACTGAGACCTTCACGCCTCACCTTCGCCAGTATTTAAGATTGCATTCTTATGCTTCAACTTCACATTGTTCCAGACTATGGAGCCGAGCATTTCTCCAGGCTGAGGGACTGACCGCCTGAAACACTGTTATCTCCAATGTTGATGGACTGATTACATCATCTTTACTTCGCTACCACGCCTGCTGCCTCTGTATTTGACTGAAGAAGCTTACTGTGTAGGTGAAACATTTCAGTCAACAATAAAGATACCCAACCTACGACAAAAAAATACGGAAGCAAATGCAAAATAAAAAAAAATTGAGAAAAAGGGATCTTGTAAGGAAAAGAAAAGTGTGTGATGACTCGAGGTAAATTCACCACTACTACTACTCTTACCACTGTATAGTATGTCGAAACAACAGATTTATATTCATAACTAGTCAGTAAAATAAGCGAGAAACAGATAGTTACTAACCACAAAGAACAGAATCCATGCCTCCACTCACCCCACAAATCATTACATCAAACGTCATTAATGCAAATCTTCAACTTCATGACAAGATCATCAACTGATGCTCATAAATGTATATGATACCATCAAACAGATGAAAAATATCAATTATTTATGTCTTAATTTTGGGAAGTAAAAGAGAATTAATGAAATGATAATTAACAGTGAACATGGCTTTCAAGGAGCTTCATAAATATACTATTAACGAGGAGGGAAGCAGTAGTTAGTACGTGTAATAGTAGTAGCAGTAGTAGTAGTACTAGTAGTAGTAGTATTAGTACTAGTAGTAGTAGTAGCAGTAACGGTAGTAGTAGTAGTAACGGTAGTAGTAGTAGTAGTAGTACTAGTAGTAGTACTAGTAGTAGTAGCAGTAACGGTAGTAATAGTAGTAACGGTAGTAGTGGTAGTAACGGTAGTAGTAGTAGTAGTAGTAGTATTAGTAGCACTAGTAGTAGTAGCAGTAGTAGTAATAGTAGTAGCAGTAACGGTAGTAGCAGTAACGGTAGTAGTAGTAGTAGTAGTACTAGTAGTAGTAGCAGTAACGGTAGTAGTAGTAGTAACGGCAGTAGTAGTAGTAACGGTAGTAGTAGTAGTAGTACTAGTAGTAGTAGTACTAGTAGTAGTAGTACTAGTAGTAGTAGTAGTAATAGTAGTAGCAGTAACGGTAGTAGTAGTAGTAACGGTAGTAGTAGTAGTAGTAGTACTAGTAGTAGTAGTAGTAGTAATAGTAGTAGCAGTAACGGTAGTAGTAGTAACGGTAGTAGTAGTAGCAGTAGTACTAGTAGTAGTAGTACTAGTAGTAGTAGCAGTAGTAGTAGTAGTAGTAGTAGTACTAGTAGTAGTAGTAGTACTAGTAGTAGTAGTAGTAGTACTAGTAGTAGTAGTAGTAGTAGTAGTAGTAGTAGTACTAGTAGTAGTAGTAGTAGTACTAGTAGTAGTAGTAGTAGTAGTAGTACTAGTAGTAGTAGTAGTAGTAACGGTAGTAGTAGTAGTAGTAGTAGTAACGGTAGTAGTAGTAGTAGTAGTAGTAACGGTAGTAGTGGGTAACCCAATAAGTTTCAATGTATTTACCAAGACGAAACTTTAAAAAAATTGCTAAGATAATTTTGAGTGACACCTGTATAAGCATAACACTCACTTGCTGATGGTTCTATGACCAACTTTGTAGACAGCCTGTACTGTCTGCACAGACAGCCCATGCTGTCTGCCAGCTTAGTTCATATTTCGCGCCACTCAGGTGCTGCCCTCTGTAGCCAGGCCTCTAGGTAGGCACGCCAGCCTGCCGGCCCATGCCTCTCCCTCACTCACACAGCGGCCTGGCATCAACACACAAGGCCTCCCAGCTCTCTCTCGTGGCATGGCCCTGCCCGGGCCATGGGCACAAACACACAAGCCTGTGTAACCCACCTACGACTTAACAATAAAGTAAGAAGCCTCCGAAGAAGTATATCATTCACACCCCGCGTACAGCCTACCAAACAAGCTCGTTATAATGGTGGAAAGCGGTGGGATCAGCAGTTGTTTGCCCGTGAGAGAGGAGGAAGAGGTATGAAGTCATCTTCACTTCATCACCCTACACAAGAAGCATCCGTCTCTCAACGAGTTATCCTGATGTCGTGTCTGCACGTTTGAGCATCCAGACACAGGTACAAGCAGGATCCAGCCGAAATTTGCCGAATTTCTTCGAGAATTGTGAGTGGCGTCCCAGTGACTCCACGCCACAGCGTCCCACGCTGTTTCTCACGTCACGTGTTCAGCGTCACTTGTATGTTGCTGTTGTTGTTCAGCTCAGCACAGCTGTTTCAGCGAGCCAGATTTGAGTCTTGTGGTGATTTCTGTGTCCAGTGTGTTCCCCTGTGTTTGTGGGTGGGAGGAGGAGAGACCGCCAGATGCTCGCCCTGCCATACACTCACCCACGCTCCTCGCCACCACACTACCATACACCGCTCATCACTGCCCACTCCCTCTGCTGTGTTTTCTGCTGTTTTTCGTGTGATTCATTGCCAGAGCTGTGTATCCGAGTGCCCAAGGCCACTCGAAGCTGCGTGGATCAGCATGCCACGTAGATCACGACACCACATGGATCGACACCACGTTGGGTGTGGCCGATGTCACGTAGACCTACAAAGCCACATCACGCCTGACATCACATGATGTCACCATCGAGTGTTCTAGTAATTATTTTAGTATTGTCGAGAAGATTGAGAGAAAATATATGTCGTGTGTTAATTATTTCCTCTCAGTCAATGTTCTCACATGTTAGTGTACCGTATGTACAGCGGTGTGTTTTTAAAGTTTCCGTGTGTCCAGTGAGGTCTGAGCCAGACCTGAGTGGCACCACTGTGCTAAGTCACCCGTGTGACCAGTGTGTGTGACAGCTGATTACTCAGCCCTGAGCGTATGAGCCCTCTTGTACAGAAAGCTTTTATGCTCGTCGCTCGTGATGTTCTGCAGAATCGTACCTGCTACGATTCCCATCGAGATTTGTTTCACTTCACCTCCAGACCGTCAGAGTGCAGTTATATGTAGAGAAACAAGTCTGGGGACGCTTAGACTAACCTCTGCTATAACTCCAACTGTCGAGAGAATGACACACTGTGTCAGCCTCGTGTCACAAGCTTCAGTGAGCAGCCTGCACAAAGAAGATGTCACTTTGACTGCTAGCTCTCTCACTGCAGTCTGGTGTATGATGTTACGACTCCCAGATGTTTCGCCCAGTCGTCTCTGCCACGACTCGCTCCACAACTCGCTCCACGCTCGCCGGCAGTGACAGCCCAGCGACAGTACCAGTCGAGAAGTGTCCTCCTGAGTCGCTTGCCAGAAGTCCTGCCCAGTTGCCGAGTTTTGTCGACGCCTCACTCGAGGGCACCAGCATGTCGTGCCCTAGGTTGAGTGAAAACCTGCAGCGACTCCTACGATGACTGCTTCACCAGAGGAGACAGTACCCTGTTACGTCACAGCTCAGCCGCAGCGATGTCTCCCGTGTTGCAGTACCTGTCCAGACACAGGAAGGCGTGCAGTGATGCCCTTCGACGCTCACTGCCTATGACCACGATGTTTTGCACACCCCACATGTTTTTTTCTTCCCTCCCTGTAGGAAGTTTTTTTTCCATGTCCATATGTATATATATATGATTTTATTTTGTGTTCTGTGCCCTGTTCCTACGAGAGAGAGACCGAGTTTCTTTTACTACCAGTATTGTCGCGTTGGGACGACGCGCGGTAGGTGGCCGAGCGTATGTAGACAGCCTGTACTGTCTGCACAGACAGCCCATGCTGTCTGCCAGCTTAGTTCATATTTCGCGCCACTCAGGTGCTGCCCTCTGTAGCCAGGCCTCTAGGTAGGCACGCCAGCCTGCCGGCCCATGCCTCTCCCTCACTCACACAGCGGCCTGGCATCAACACACAAGGCCTCCCAGCTCTCTCTCGTGGCATGGCCTGCCCGGGCCATGGGCACAAACACAAGCCTGTGTAACCCACCTACGACTTAACAATAAAGTAAGAAGCCTCCGAAGAACGTATCATTGCTACCTACGCTACCTTCATCGTCACCAAACCGCTGTTCAGCAGTAAGAACAGCAATAACAACTTATTCTAGACCTCACTGTGTCCACACCGATTTAAAAAAAAATGCATACAATATATTCTAATGACAAGCTGAATGGGCATGAAAAATGATATCCCTGTTAGTAAGATTAAAAAAAATCATAAGTTTTAATGACCATTGAAGAAGAAAGCAATATAATATTGATGTAAAACTTACATAAATTTGCAGTTTAAGACGTTGAAGGAAAGGGTTCCACTTCTCAAGGAGGAAATTAAGAAACTGAAAATTTGTCTGAGAAAGTATAGTAACGAATGTAAGGTGGTTGGTGTTAGTGAAGATTAACAAGATACCAGCAGTGTGGAGCAGACTGACAGCTGTAACATGTAGGAAGCAGTTTCCAGGAAATGAGGAAACATCGAAGTAAGGAAGGCTAAAAGAGCAGATGTGAAGGTAGTAAATCGCTTTTCTAGTCTCCAGGTCGAATGTACTTCAATGGTCAGTGAGGATAAAGATACAACTAACTTCTCTGCTTATAAAGGTAGGAACATTTTTGTTACCTGTGACTGACAGGTAAAATATACTGACAGTGCTCTCTGTAACAGAGATAGGAAGGTGAGTTAGAGGGTGTTGTCAGGATTTAGTGTAGGTGATATAGTCAACAGGTTGGATAATAAATCAGGTAATGAGAACAATCCCATTATCTGCCTTAGAGTTGGTGGAAATGATATTGAGAAGGGCAGGAGACATTAGCTACTAGATAAGTACAGGACAGATATAGATAAAATTAGGTCTGTGGAAGGAGTCTCGATCACATACAGCATTTTGCCTAGAAGAGGAATGGGTAATTAATGTATGTCATGGGCAATTAGTGTAAATTGCTGGCTAGAGAGGTGCTGAAAGGAACGTGCACTCCCATTCATTGACAACTGACACACATTATATATACGTATGTATATATATATATATATACGTATGTATATATATATATATATACGTATGTATATATATATATATATATATATGTAGGTTGGTAGACAGCAACCACCCAGGGAAGTACTACCGTCCTGCCAGATGACTGTGAAACAAAAACCTGTAACTGTTTTGCATGATGGTAGGATTGCTGGTTTCTTTTTCTGTCTCATAAACACGCTAAGATAACAGGGATATCTTGCTACTCCTACTTACACTTTGGTCACACTTCACAGACACGCACATGCATATATATATATACATACATCTAGGTTTTTCTCCTTTTTCTAAATAGCTCTTGTTCTTTTTTATTTCTTCTATTGTCCATGGGGAAGTGGAAAAGAATCTTTCCTCCGTAAGCCATGCGTGTCGTATGAGGCGACTAAAATGCCGGGAGCAATGGGCTAGTAACCCCTTCTCCTGTATACAATTACTAAAAAAGAGAAGAAGAAAAACTTTATAAAACTGGGTTGCTTAAATGTGCGTGGATGTAGTGCGGATGACAAGAAACAGATGATTGCTGATGTTATGAATGAAAAGAAGTTGGATGTCCTGGCCCTAAGCGAAACAAAGCTGAAGGGGGTAGGAGAGTTTCAGTGGGGGGAAATAAATGGGATTAAATCTGGAGTATCTGAGAGAGTTAGAGCAAAGGAAGGGGTAGCAGTAATGTTAAATGATCAGTTATGGAAGGAGAAAAGAGAATATGAATGTGTAAATTCAAGAATTATGTGGATTAAAGTAAAGGTTGGATGCGAGAAGTGGGTCATAATAAGCGTGTATGCACCTGGAGAAGAGAGGAATGCAGAGGAGAGAGAGAGATTTTGGGAGATGTTAAGTGAATGTATAGGAGCCTTTGAACCAAGTGAGAGAGTAATTGTGGTAGGGGACTTGAATGCTAAAGTAGGAGAAACTTTTAGAGAGGGTGTGGTAGGTAAGTTTGGGGTGCCAGGTGTAAATGATAATGGGAGCCCTTTGATTGAACTTTGTATAGAAAGGGGTTTAGTTATAGGTAATACATATTTTAAGAAAAAGAGGATAAATAAGTATACACGATATGATGTAGGGCGAAATGACAGTAGTTTGTTGGATTATGTATTGGTAGATAAAAGACTGTTGAGTAGACTTCAGGATGTACATGTTTATAGAGGGGCCACAGATATATCAGATCACTTTCTAGTTGTAGCTACACTGAGAGTAAAAGGTAGATGGGATACAAGGAGAATAGAAGCATCAGGGAAGAGAGAGGTGAAGGTTTATAAACTAAAAGAGGAGGCAGTTAGGGTAAGATATAAACAGCTATTGGAGGATAGATGGGCTAATGAGAGCATAGGCAATGGGGTCGAAGAGGTATGGGGTAGGTTTAAAAATGTAGTGTTAGAGTGTTCAGCAGAAGTTTGTGGTTACAGGAAAGTGGGTGCAGGAGGGAAGAGGAGCGATTGGTGGAATGATGATGTAAAGAGAGTAGTAAGGGAGAAAAAGTTAGCATATGAGAAGTTTTTACAAAGTAGAAGTGATGCAAGGAGGGAAGAGTATATGGAGAAAAAGAGAGAAGTTAAGAGAGTGGTGAAGCAATGTAAAAAGAGAGCAAATGAGAGAGTGGGTGAGATGTTATCAACAAATTTTGTTGAAAAATAAGAAAAAGTTTTGGAGTGAGATTAACAAGTTAAGAAAGCCTAGAGAACAAATGGATTTGTCAGTTAAAAATAGGAGAGGAGAGTTATTAAATGGAGAGTTAGAGGTATTGGGAAGATGGAAGGAATATTTTGAGGAATTGTTAAATGTTGATGAAGATAGGGAAGCTGTGATTTCGTGTATAGGGCAAGGAGGAATAACATCTTGTAGGAGTGAGGAAGAGCCAGTTGTGAGTGTGGGGGAAGTGCGTGAGGCAGTAGGTAAAATGAAAGGGGGTAAGGCAGCCGGGATTGATGGGATAAAGATAGAAATGTTAAAAGCAGGTGGGGATATAGTTTTGGAGTGGTTGGTGCAATTATTTAATAAATGTATGGAAGAGGGTAAGGTACCTAGGGATTGGCAGAGAGCATGCATAGTTCCTTTGTATAAAGGCAAAGGGGATAAAAGAGAGTGCAAAAATTATAGGGGGATAAGTCTGTTGAGTGTACCTGGTAAAGTGTATGGTAGAGTTATAATTGAAAGAATTAAGAGTAAGACGGAGAATAGGATAGCAGATGAACAAGGAGGCTTTAGGAAAGGTAGGGGGTGTGTGGACCAGGTGTTTACAGTGAAACATATAAGTGAACAGTATTTAGATAAGGCTAAAGAGGTCTTTGTGGCATTTATGGATTTGGAAAAGGCGTATGACAGGGTGGATAGGGGGGCAATGTGGCAGATGTTGCAAGTGTATGGTGTAGGAGGTAGGTTACTGAAAGCAGTGAAGAGTTTTTACGAGGATAGTGAGGCTCAAGTTAGAGTATGTAGGAAAGAGGGAAATTTTTTCCCAGTAAAAGTAGGCCTTAGACAAGGATGTGTGATGTCACCGTGGTTGTTTAATATATTTATAGATGGGGTTGTAAGAGAAGTAAATGCGAGGGTCTTGGCAAGAGGCGTGGAGTTAAAAGATAAAGAATCACACACAAAGTGGGAGTTGTCACAGCTGCTCTTTGCTGATGACACTGTGCTCTTGGGAGATTCTGAAGAGAAGTTGCAGAGATTGGTGGATGAATTTGGTAGGGTGTGCAAAAGAAGAAAATTAAAGGTGAATACAGGAAAGAGTAAGGTTATGAGGATAACAAAAAGATTAGGTGATGAAAGATTGAATATCAGATTGGAGGGAGAGAGTATGGAGGAGGTGAACGTATTCAGATATATGGGAGTGGACGTGTCAGCGGATGGGTCTATGAAAGATGAGGTGAATCATAGAATTGATGAGGGAAAAAGAGTGAGTGGTGCACTTAGGAGTCTGTGGAGACAAAGAACTTTGTCCTTGGAGGCAAAGAGGGGAATGTATGAGAGTATAGTTTTACCAACGCTCTTATATGGGTGTGAAGCGTGGGTGATGAATGTTGCAGCGAGGAGAAGGCTGGAGGCAGTGGAGATGTCATGTCTGAGGGCAATGTGTGGTGTGAATATAATGCAGAGAATTCGTAGTTTGGAAGTTAGGAGGAGGTGCGGGATTACCAAAACTGTTGTCCAGAGGGCTGAGGAAGGGTTGTTGAGGTGGTTCGGACATGTAGAGAGAATGGAGCGAAACAGAATGACTTCAAGAGTGTATCAGTCTGTAGTGGAAGGAAGGCTGGGTAGGGGTCGGCCTAGGAAGGGTTGGAGGGAGGGGGTAAAGGAGGTTTTGTGTGCGAGGGGCTTGGACTTCCAGCAGGCATGCGTGAGCGTGTTTGATAGGAGTGAATGGAGACAAATGGTTTTTAATACTTGACGTGCTGTTGGAGTGTGAGCAAAGTAACATTTATGAAGGGATTCAGGGAAACCGGCAGGCCGGACTTGAGTCCTGGAGATGGGAAGTACAGTGCCTGCACTCTGAAGGAGGGGTGTTAATGTTGCAGTTTAAAAACTGTAGTGTAAAGCACCCTTCTGGCAAGACAGTGATGGAGTGAATGATGGTGAAAGTTTTTCTTTTTCGGGCCACCCTGCCTTGGTGGGATTCATTGTTTGCCAGAACTAAGTCAAGCAGGTTATTACCCCTTGTAGGTTCTGTCACAAACTGCTTCAAAAAACAATCCTGAACTACTTCTAAGAAATCGTATGATTCTAAATTCCCAGTCAAGAAATTCCAATCAATATGACTAAAGTTAAAGTCTCCTAGAATTACTACATTATCGTGCCTTGTGGCCCTAACAATTTCCTCCCATAGTAGTCTCCCCTGGTCCCTATCTAAATTTGGGGGACGGTATATCACACCTAAAATTAATTTTTCATGTCCCTCTGAAAATTCTATCCAAACAGACTCTGTATGTGTTACTTCAGACTTAATACCCGTTTTTATGCAACAGTTCAAGCGATCTCGGACATACAATGCCACCCCACCCCCCTTCCCGATACTTCTATCTACTTGGAACAATTTAAAACCCTGAATGTGACATTCTGCAGGCATGTCCCGACTTTTTGAATTAAACCACGTCTCAGTAATGGCAAATACATCTATGTTACCTGCACTAGCAACTAGTCTCAACTCGTCCATCTTATTTCTAGCACTGCGACTATTTGTGTAATAAATATTTAATGACCCTCCTATCTCTTTACCCTTCCTGCTCCTTTCTGTTATTCCACTAAACCTATTACTGTCATTGTCAATTAGTGCCACTGGCTTTCCAATATCCTCCTCATTTTGCCTATTATTAGTTCTCCTAGTACTCATGTTACTACCCTGCGACTTCACAGTTTTCCCGCCAAAACCCATACCACTAACTATTCCTAGTTTAAAGACCTAACAGCTCCCTCCACTGCGTTGGCCAGTGCTCCCACCCCACACCTAGACAAGTGAACCCCATCCCTGGCATACATGTCATTTCTGCCATAGAAGAGGTCCCAGTTGTCAATGAATGTTACCGCATTTTCCTTACAGTATTTGTCCAGCCAGCAATTGACACCAATTGCTCTGGACAACCATTCATTTCCAACTCCTCTCCTTGGCAAAATGCCACATATGACAGGTTTCCCACCCTTCTTCCTAATTATCTCTATTGCTGACCTATACCTGCTAATCAGGTCCTCACTCCTACGTCTGCCAATATCATTGCCTCCAGCACTGAGACAGATAATAGGATTGCTCCCATTACCTCTCATGATGTCATCCAGACGGCTAACAATATCCTTCATCCCAGCCCCAGGAAAACATACTCTCTGCCTCCTACTCCTATCCTTCAAACAGAATGCCCTATCCATGTACCTAATCTGGCTATCCCCAACAACAACAATGTTTTTACCTTCCTTGGCGTCGTCCGTAGTGATGCTCCGAGTAGTCGACTCACATTCGCCAGGTAGCATTACACCACTTGTAGAATTCTTCAAGACGTTCTCGATGGTCTTCGTTGGGGTTTCTAGGGATGTCTCACTCACGTCTGCCAATGCTTCCTTGGTGCTCGTTGTGGCATTCCCAGTAGAACACTCACATTCGTCAGGTAGCACCGAGAATGAGTTGGAAGTTTCCACGGCAGTCTTCTGGTTTCTCGTTGTTTCTGCCTCTCCAACCGTTTTCTTAATCTTCAGCTTGGTTCCATGTTGCCCGGCCACTGACCAAGCTCCCCTCTTAACCTGGGGACTCACAACAGAAGGATTACTACGAATCCTCTTGTTCTCCTCCGTTAATCGCCGTATCTCCAGTTTAGCAACTCTGAGTTCTTCTCTCAGCTGCTGGTAAAGCTGCTCAAGAGAGGGCATCCTGGTTCAGATTCACAGAGAGCACACAAACAGGTCTTCACAGAGCTAAGTACACGTCACCACTCAAGCGATGTCAGCTGTCAGACTCCACTCCTCTTGCCAAGACCCTCGCATTTACTTCTCTTACAACCCCATCTATAAATATATTAAACAACCACGGTGACATCACACATCCTTGTCGAAGGCCTACTTTTACTGGGAAAAAATTTCCCTCTTTCCTACATACTCTAATTTGAGCCTCACTATCCTCGTAAAAACTCTTCACTGCTTTCAGTAACCTACCTCCTACACCATACACTTGCAACATCTGCCACATTGCCCCCCTATCCACCCTGTCATACGCCTTTTCCAAATCCATAAATGCCACAAAGACCTCTTTAGCCTTATCTAAATACTGTTCACTTATATGTTTCACTGTAAACACCTGGTCCACACACCCCCTACCTTTCCTAAAGCCTCCTTGTTCATCTGCTATCCTATTCTCCGTCTTACTCTTAATTCTTTCAATAATAACTCTACAATACACTTTACCAGGTATACTCAGCAGAATTATCCCCCTATAATTTTTGCACTCTCTTTTATCCCCTTTGCCTTTATACAAAGGAACTATGCATGCTCTCTGCCAATCCCTAGGTACCTTACCCTCTTCCATACATTTATTAAATAATTGCACCAACCACTCCAAAACTATATCCCCACCTGCTTTTAACATTTCTATCTTTATCCCATCAATCCCGGCTGCCTTACCCCCTTTCATTTTACCTACTGCCTCACGAACTTCCCCCACACTCACAACTGGCTCTTCCTCACTCCTACAAGATGTTATTTCTCCTTGCCCTATACACGAAATCACAGCTTCCCTATCTTCATCAACATTTAACAATTCCTCAAAATATTCCCTCCATCTTCCCAATACCTCTAATTCTCCATTTAATAAACCATACCCCCGGCCGGGATTGAACCCGCGGTCATAGAGTCTCAAAACTCCAGCCCGTCGCGTTAGCCACTAGACCAGCTAGCCACAATAAGATTCATCCAACTAGGTATATTTCTACACCTAGTTGGATGAATCTTATTGTGGCTAGCTGGTCTAGTGGCTAACGCGACGGGCTGGAGTTTTGAGACTCTATGACCGCGGGTTCAATCCCGGCCGGGGGTATGGTTTATTTGCAATCGTGTCATTACGATTTCTTGAGTCTCCATTTAATAACTCTCCTCTCCAATTTTTAACTGACAAATCCATTTGTTCTCTAGGCTTTCTTAACTTGTTAATCTCACTCCAAAACTTTTTCTTATTTTCAACAAAATTTGTTGATAACATCTCACCCACTCTCTCATTTGCTCTCTTTTTACATTGCTTCACCACTCTCTTAACCTCTCTCTTTTTCTCCATATACTCTTCCCTCCTTGCATCACTTCTACTTTGTAAAAACTTCTCATATGCTAACTTTTTCTCCCTTACTACTCTCTTTACATCATCATTCCACCAATCGCTCCTCTTCCCTCCCGCACCCACTTTCTTGTAACCACAAACTTCTGCTGAACACTCTAACACTACATTTTTAAACCTACCCCATACCTCTTCGACCCTATTGCCTATGCTCTCATTAGCCCATCTATCCTCCAATAGCTGTTTATATCTTACCCTAACTGCCTCCTCTTTTAGTTTATAAACCTTCACCTCTCTCTTCCCTGATACTTCTGTTCTCCTTGTATCCCATCTACCTTTTACTCTCAGTGTAGCTACAACTAGAAAGTGATCTGATATATCTGTGGCCCCTCTATAAACATGTACATCCTGAAGTCTACTCAACAGTCTTTTATCTACCAATACATAATCCAACATACTACTGTCATTTCGCCCTACATCATATCTTGTATACTTATTTATCCTCTTTTTCTTAAAATATGTATTACCTATAACTAAACCCCTTTCTATACAAAGTTCAATCAAAGGGCTCCCATTATCATTTACACTTGGCACCCCAAACTTACCTACCACACCCTCTCTAAAAGTTTCTCCTACTTTAGCATTCAGGTCCCCTACCACAATTACTCTCTCACTTGGTTCAAAGGCTCCTATACATTCACTTAACGTCTCCCAAAATCTCTCTCTCTCCTCTGCATTCCTCTCTTCTCCAGGTGCATACACGCTTGTTATGACCCACTTCTCGCATCCAACCTTTACTTTAATCAACATAATTCTTGAATTTACACATTCATATTCTCTTTTCTCCTTCCATAACTGATCATTCAACATTACTGCTACCCCTTCCTTTGCTCAAACTCTCTCAAATAATCCAGATTTAATCCCATTTATTTCCCCCCACTGAAACTCCCCTACCCCCTTCAGCTTTGTTTCGCTCAGGGTCAGGACATCCAACTTCTTTTCATTCATAACATCAGCAATCATCTGTTTCTTGTCATCTGCACTACATCCACGCACATTTAAGCATCCCAGTTTTATAAAGTTTTTCTTCTTCTTCTCTTTTTTAGTAAATGTCTACAGGAGAAGGGGTTACTAGCCCATTGCTCCCGGCATTTTAGTCGCCTCATACGACACGCATGGCTTACGGAGGAAAGATTCTTTTCCACTTCCCCATGGACAATAGAAGAAATAAAGAAGAACAAGAGCTATTTAGAAAAAGGAGAAAAACCTAGATGTATGTATATATATATGCATGTGCGTGTCTGTGAAGTGTGACCTAAGTGTAAGTAGGAGTAGCTAGATATCCCTGTTATCTAGCGTGTTTATGAGACAGAAAAAGAAAACAGCAATCCTACCATCATGCAAAACAGTTACAGGTTTCTGTTTCACAGTCATCTGGCAGGACGGTAGTACTTCCCTGGGTGGTTGCTGTCTATATATATAAATATATATATATATATATATAAATATATATATATATATATATATATATATATATATATATATATATATATATATATATATATATATATATAGATATATATATATGTAGTGCCGAATATGTAAAACTGGTCAGTTAGCAAGAACTCATTTAAAATTAAGTCCTTTCTAAAACTTTTTCTTATACGTTTAAAGATATAGTTTTTTGACTAATGATAATGTAAAAATTTTTAATTTTGCACCAAAAGAATCTTAGAAAACTTATCTAACCTTATTATAACAAGAACAATTTATTTTACCCTAACCCAACTAAATATATTTTAGATTTGTTTACAATAATTTAACACTAAGCAAACACAGTGAAATATATTTTTCTCGTTAGGTTCAGAATGATTTTGGCGAAATTATTGCATACACAAATTTTCACTTGTCTTATATGGCAAGATGAGCGTTGCTATTTAAGCCAAGATAGCAAGTTCTGCCTATTCGGCACGATATATATATATATATATATATATATATATATATATATATATATATATATATATATATATATATATATATATATATATATATATATATATATATATATATATATATATAATATATATATATATATATATACAAATAAATATATATATATATATATATTAAGGTAGTAGGTTGGTAGACAGCAACCACCCAGGGAAGTACTACCGTCCTGCCAGATGACTGTGAAACAAAAACCTGTAACTGTTTTGCATGATGGTAGGATTGCTGGTTTCTTTTTCTGTCTCATAAACACGCTAAGATAACAGGGATATCTTGCTACTCCTACTTACACTTTGGTCACACTTCACAGACACGCACATGCATATATATATATACATACATCTAGGTTTTTCTCCTTTTTCTAAATAGCTCTTGTTCTTTTTTATTTCTTCTATTGTCCATGGGGAAGTGGAAAAGAATCTTTCCTCCGTAAGCCATGCGTGTCGTATGAGGCGACTAAAATGCCGGGAGCAATGGGCTAGTAACCCCTTCTCCTGTATACAATTACTAAAAAAGAGAAGAAGAAAAACTTTATAAAACTGGGTTGCTTAAATGTGCGTGGATGTAGTGCGGATGACAAGAAACAGATGATTGCTGATGTTATGAATGAAAAGAAGTTGGATGTCCTGGCCCTAAGCGAAACAAAGCTGAAGGGGGTAGGAGAGTTTCAGTGGGGGGAAATAAATGGGATTAAATCTGGAGTATCTGAGAGAGTTAGAGCAAAGGAAGGGGTAGCAGTAATGTTAAATGATCAGTTATGGAAGGAGAAAAGAGAATATGAATGTGTAAATTCAAGAATTATGTGGATTAAAGTCAAGGTTGGATGCGAGAAGTGGGTCATAATAAGCGTGTATGCACCTGGAGAAGAGAGGAATGCAGAGGAGAGAGAGAGATTTTGGGAGATGTTAAGTGAATGTATAGGAGCCTTTGAACCAAGTGAGAGAGTAATTGTGGTAGGGGACTTGAATGCTAAAGTAGGAGAAACTTTTAGAGAGGGTGTGGTAGGTAAGTTTGGGGTGCCAGGTGTAAATGATAATGGGAGCCCTTTGATTGAACTTTGTATAGAAAGGGGTTTAGTTATAGGTAATACATATTTTAAGAAAAAGAGGATAAATAAGTATACACGATATGATGTAGGGCGAAATGACAGTAGTTTGTTGGATTATGTATTGGTAGATAAAAGACTGTTGAGTAGACTTCAGGATGTACATGTTTATAGAGGGGCCACAGATATATCAGATCACTTTCTAGTTGTAGCTACACTGAGAGTAAAAGGTAGATGGGATACAAGGAGAATAGAAGCATCAGGGAAGAGAGAGGTGAAGGTTTATAAACTAAAAGAGGAGGCAGTTAGGGTAAGATATAAACAGCTATTGGAGGATAGATGGGCTAATGAGAGCATAGGCAATGGGGTCGAAGAGGTATGGGGTAGGTTTAAAAATGTAGTGTTAGAGTGTTCAGCAGAAGTTTGTGGTTACAGGAAAGTGGGTGCAGGAGGGAAGAGGAGCGATTGGTGGAATGATGATGTAAAGAGAGTAGTAAGGGAGAAAAAGTTAGCATATGAGAAGTTTTTACAAAGTAGAAGTGATGCAAGGAGGGAAGAGTATATGGAGAAAAAGAGAGAAGTTAAGAGAGTGGTGAAGCAATGTAAAAAGAGAGCAAATGAGAGAGTGGGTGAGATGTTATCAACAAATTTTGTTGAAAATAAGAAAAAGTTTTGGAGTGAGATTAACAAGTTAAGAAAGCCTAGAGAACAAATGGATTTGTCAGTTAAAAATAGGAGAGGAGAGTTATTAAATGGAAAGTTAGAGGTATTGGGAAGATGGAAGGAATATTTTGAGGAATTGTTAAATGTTGATGAAGATAGGGAAGCTGTGATTTCGTGTATAGGGCAAGGAGGAATAACATCTTGTAGGAGTGAGGAAGAGCCAGTTGTGAGTGTGGGGGAAGTTCGTGAGGCAGTAGGCAAAATGAAAGGGGGTAAGGCAGCCGGGATTGATGGGATAAAGATAGAAATGTTAAAAGCAGGTGGGGATATAGTTTTGGAGTGGTTGGTGCAATTATTTAATAAATGTATGGAAGAGGGTAAGGTACCTAGGGATTGGCAGAGAGCATGCATAGTTCCTTTGTATAAAGGCAAAGGGGATAAAAGAGAGTGCAAAAATTATAGGGGGATAAGTCTGTTGAGTGTACCTGGTAAAGTGTATGGTAGAGTTATAATTGAAAGAATTAAGAGTAAGACGGAGAATAGGATAGCAGATGAACAAGGAGGCTTTAGGAAAGGTAGGGGGTGTGTGGACCAGGTGTTTACAGTGAAACATATAAGTGAACAGTATTTAGATAAGGCTAAAGAGGTCTTTGTGGCATTTATGGATTTGGAAAAGGCATATGACAGGGTGGATAGGGGGGCAATGTGGCAGATGTTGCAAGTGTATGGTGTAGGAGGTAGGTTACTGAAAGCAGTGAAGAGTTTTTACGAGGATAGTGAGGCTCAAGTTAGAGTATGTAGGAAAGAAGGAAATTTTTTCCCAGTAAAGGTAGGCCTTAGACAAGGATGTGTGATGTCACCGTGGTTGTTTAATATATTTATAGATGGGGTTGTAAGAGAAGTAAATGCGAGGGTCTTGGCAAGAGGCGTGGAGTTAAAAGACAAAGAATCACACACAAAGTGGGAGTTGTCACAGCTGCTCTTTGCTGATGACACTGTGCTCTTGGGAGATTCTGAAGAGAAGTTGCAGAGATTGGTGGATGAATTTGGTAGGGTGTGCAAAAGAAGAAAATTAAAGGTGAATACAGGAAAGAGTAAGGTTATGAGGATAACAAAAAGATTAGGTGATGAAAGATTGAATATCAGATTGGAGGGAGAGAGTATGGAGGAGGTGAATGTATTCAGATATTTGGGAGTGGACGTGTCAGCGGATGGGTCTATGAAAGATGAGGTGAATCATAGAATTGATGAGGGAAAAAGAGTGAGTGGTGCACTTAGGAGTCTGTGGAGACAAAGAACTTTGTCCTTGGAGGCAAAGAGGGGAATGTATGAGAGTATAGTTTTACCAACGCTCTTATATGGGTGTGAAGCGTGGGTGATGAATGTTGCAGCGAGGAGAAGGCTGGAGGCAGTGGAGATGTCATGTCTGAGGGCAATGTGTGGTGTGAATATAATGCAGAGAATTCGTAGTTTGGAAGTTAGGAGGAGGTGCGGGATTACCAAAACTGTTGTCCAGAGGGCTGAGGAAGGGTTGTTGAGGTGGTTCGGACATGTAGAGAGAATGGAGCGAAACAGAATGACTTCAAGAGTGTATCAGTCTGTAGTGGAAGGAAGGCGGGGTAGGGGTCGGCCTAGGAAGGGTTGGAGGGAGGGGGTAAAGGAGGTTTTGTGTGCGAGGGGCTTGGACTTCCAGCAGGCATGCGTGAGCGTGTTTGATAGGAGTGAATGGAGACAAATGGTTTTTAATACTTGACGTGCTGTTGGAGTGTGAGCAAAGTAACATTTATGAAGGGATTCAGGGAAACCGGCAGGCCGGACTTGAGTCCTGGAGATGGGAAGTACAGTGCCTGCACTCTGAAGGAGGGGTGTTAATGTTGCAGTTTAAAAACTGTAGTGTAAAGCACCCTTCTGGCAAGACAGTGATGGAGTGAATGATGGTGAAAGTTTTTCTTTTTCGGGCCACCCTGCCTTGGTGGGAATCGGCCGGTGTGATAATAAAAAAAAAAAATAAATAATAAATATATATATATATATATATATATATATATATATATATATATATATATATATATAAGGTATGTGGTGCATCTCTCTAGGGCAGGAGTGGTAGCGTTGGCCAACTCAGTATAAGGTGCCATTGTTGAGTTGTCCAGGACTTTAAACTGATAAAAGATCGGGATGAAAGCGACAAAATTTGCCAGGATTCCTCAGCAATATGTTCGAAAGGCATTATTCATTACAAAGTTACTAATGAAAGCAATGTAACTGGTCAACAAACAAAGAGAGAGGTAGTGGGGAGCGAGTACAGTAGTGTGCTTATTAATTGTGACAGTGGCGAGACATTTATTTGTGTTATTTAAAAAATACACAGAAATGGTATGATAGATAATAGATTTAATAAGAGATATGATTGTCCTATGCTTATATAAGCATAGGGCATTACTACATGTTTTGGCATAGAATCGACCAATGGAAAACATACTTGGCATGTTCTTCTTCGAGGTGCCAGGTACTGATAAGAGCAGCAATTAGCTTCTCCACAATTGAGTTTAGGTCAGGAGAGTTTCCAGGCCAATTTAGAACACTTAGCCTACTCTCTTCGAAGAATGTCAGCATTTTTCTGGAATTGTGGCATGGAGTAAGAACCTGCTGGAGAATGCCTTCTCCATCAGGAAAGCCTCTATCCACAATGAGTTGCCAGGATTGCTTTGTATTTGTCGCTGCTCATCGTTCCTTCAACAATAACAAACCGTCCAGGGCCTTCAGCAGTAAAACTACCACAAAAGACCCTAGGTGGGTGTTTTGGCGCTTTGTGAATGTGTCATTTTCTAAGTGGTTCGCCTTTGTTTCGTGTCACTACCACTGATCTATACCAATATACTTCAAAACGCTCCACATCTAAAAATATAACTTTTCTCCATTCATCTGTCGTCGATGCTTATGATGGAGTACCCACCGCAGTCATTTTTTTTCTTCATAGCAGCAGTCAATAATTTTTTTATCTGCTTCCTGGCAGTTCTGCCAACTTCAAAGAGCTTTCGTCAAATAGCTGAAGAATCAACATTTACACCAGCTGAAGCCTAATCTTCCTGTAGGTCTTAGCTGTTTTTTTGGGGGATCCTTCACACTATTTCTTATGATAACCTTGTCATCATGAGGTGTCTTTCATATGTTTTCTTCCACATCTTCCTCGACGCAGCGCTCCACAGTCACCAATGTCATCAGCACTGCAGAATCAGACAAACAGTTGACTTTGCTGGTCTCAAATTTTCGGTGATCTGTTTGATACTCAAATCAGCATGTTTTCTATGAGCTACAATACTTGCACGCCTCCTAGGTGTAACATCCATCTTGAATTTCAGTAGTAATCATGAAGTGAAGGGAAGAATTGGGCAAACCACATTCACTCACGAGAGTCGCTGGGTAACCCTACTACTGGATGGTTGTCAGAAGTTGGTAGCAAACTCTTCTGAAAAGTAACCAAAATTAAAGAGAAATGCCTTCTGAATGCCGTATACAGGGCTATAAATTATTCCACACCAATAGGGTTATTTGGAAGGTTGGTGAAGATATTTTAAAATGTTGCATTTCACAAGATATGAAAGTGAAATCTACTTGCACTGAATTTATTTGTTTACAATTTCTCGAGGGACGTGAAATGTTAAACTTGCACGTGATTACAGGCAACAGACCCTTGAAAGGGAACACGGTAAACATCTATGGGACGAATTTACGAAGACATCTTGATACGGAAATGTGTTAATAGATGATTTTTAACTTTAGGCAAATTGATTCGAGTAATCTGACAGGAAATTTTAAATTAAGTCTAGCAACTTTCTTGAAACTATCCAGGATTGCTCTTCAAAACAACTTGTGACAGCACCAACTAGAGGGAACAACCCGCTTGACTTTGTCTTGCTACGAAGAAATCAATAATGAATAATATTGAAGTTAATGATGAGCTTGGAGAAAGTGATCACAAATGACTCAGTTTCGAGATATCATGGAATTACCTTAATAACTATAACTAAGTTAATGTTCCTGATTTTCACTTATCCGATTTCAAGGGGTCGAGGGATTTTCTGTGAGTGGCAAACTAGTATTAGCTGGCAATTCCATAGGTCAGGTAGGTGGTGATAGCTGCCAATATGGCATCTTTTAAAGCATAGTTCAAGTCTCCCAGGCAACTTACGCTAGAAACAGGGAAATTAGATAAAAAAAAATATCTCTTAGATCAAAAGATGGATATATACAAGCGTTTCAAAAGGGGTGAGGGGCACTTAAGAAATTAATATATTCAATTAAAGAGAGAAATGTGTGTGATGAATGGTTTGAAAAACCGACAAGTTGAAGATTGAGACACTTATGCAGCATATGGGAATCTTTATTCAGGAAACGTTTCGCCACACAGTGGCTTCATCAGTGCAATACAAAGAGGAAGGCGTAAGGAGAGGAGGAGAATGAGGTAATCAGTCCCTCAGCCTGGAGTCGATGTGTTCAGTCCATCGACTCCAGGCTGAGGGACTGATTACCTCATTCTCCTCCTCTCCTTACGCCTTCCTCTTTGTATTGCACTGATGAAGCCACTGTGTGGCGAAACGTTTCCTGAATAAAGATTCCCATATGCTGCATAAGTGTCTCAATCTTCAAAGAGAGAAATCATGAAAGGGATTAGAAAAGGCAAAAGAGATTGAGTCACAAAGGAATTTAAGATCAATCCAAATCTTCCAGATATATAGGAGCAAAATTTGGAAAAAGATAGACCCACTTAAATGTTGCTCAAGTCAGTTTACTGCAAGTGTCAAGAAAATGTGTCCATCTGTAATACTTCGTCTCAGTTTTTATGCAGGAAAATGCTTGCAAAATTCCATAAATAATAAATTATATAGGTCAGGACTATCAAAGTCACTCTTGACACGAATTTCAACGTGCCCTGATTAACTGTTCTCAAGGGTTATAAAGGAATGTAAGGAAGAAGAAGCACTCCAGGATGATTTGAATAGACTGACGCAATGGTCGGAGAAGTGGCAGATGCAGTTTAATATTGACAAATGCAAAGTTCTAAATGTTGGACAGTTAAATAACCACGCCACATATAAACTAAATAATGCAGATCTTAATACTACTGATTGCGAAAAGGATTTAGGAGTTCTGGTTAGCAGTAACCTAAAACCATGACAACAATGCATTAGTGTTCGCAATAAAGCTAACAGAATTCGTGGCTTCGTATCTAGAAGTATAAATAATAGAAGTCCTCAGGTTGTTCTTCAACTCTATATATACTTGGTTAGGCCTCATTTAGACTATGCTGCTCAGTTCTGGTCACCGTATTACAGAATGGATATAAATGCTCTGGAAAACGTACAAAGGAGGATGACAAAGATGATCCCATGTATCAGAAATCTTCCCTATGAGGATAGACTGAGGGCACTGAATCTGCACTCTCTCGAAAGGCGTAGAATTAGGGTTGATATGATCGAGGTGTATAAATGGAAAACAGGAATAAATAAAGGGGATGTGAATAGTGTGCTGAAAATTTCCAGCCAAGACAGGACTCGCAGCAATGGTTTCAAGTTGGAAAAATTCAGATTCAGGAGGGATATAGGAAAGTACTGGTTTGGTAATAGAGTTGTGGATGAGTGGAACAAGCTCCCGAGTACAGTTATTGAGGCTAAAACGTTTTGTAGTTTTAAAAATAGGTTAGATAAATACATGAGTGGGTGTGGGTGGCTGTGAGTTGGACCTGACTAGCTTGTGCTGCTGGTCTGGTACAGTGCTCCATCTTTGAGTGGGGATGACCAGACTGGGTGGGTCATTGGGATAATCCGGGGGGTGGGTCATTGGTCTAATCCGGAGGGGGGACATGGACCTGCTCTGCATGGGTCAGTAGGCATGTTGCAGTGTTCTTTCTTTCTTATGTTCTTATGTTCTTAAGAACTTAGCAAACCATTATGTGGACTTTTTAATATATCACTACAAACTGACACAGTTCCTGATAAATGGGACAAGAGACAGGTTGTTAAATTAGACACGTGCAACTCTTGGGTATCTTTATTGAGGAAACGTTTCGCCACACAGTGGCTTCATCAGTCCATGCAAAGGATAAACTTGAAGAACAGGAGGAGAATGAGGTAATCAGTCCCTCAACCTTGAGTCGATGTGTTCAGTCCATCAATCTTGAGTAGAATACGGCAGATGAGCGGAGAAGCAGCTTATAAACCGTATGGCAGGAGAGGTGTAGCAGTCATAGGTAGTGTCACATTTGTTCAATGTGGAAGTAGGTCGTGCCCAAGGGTTAGGCAAGCGAAGAATTCCCAAGTATTAAGATCCCAAGAAGTTGCAGTGT
The DNA here is from genome assembly GCF_038502225.1 of Cherax quadricarinatus. Classification (NCBI taxonomy): domain Eukaryota; kingdom Metazoa; phylum Arthropoda; class Malacostraca; order Decapoda; family Parastacidae; genus Cherax; species Cherax quadricarinatus. Next base: position 11,149,888 of record NC_091346.1, on the reverse strand, counting down.
CTGACAGCATTGTAGATGAATGGTTCAGAGAACCGACATGTTGTTAAATTAGACACATGTGCAACTCATGGGTATCTTTATTGAGGAAACGTTTCGCCACACAGTGGCTTCATCAGTCCATACAAAGGATAAACTTGAAGAACAGGAGGAGAACGTTTCCTCAATAAAGATACCCAAGAGTTACACATGTGTCTAATTTAACAACATGTCGGTTCTTTGAACCATTCATCTACAAGATACAGGTTATTTGCTTCGAATTATAGACCAATTAACCAGCTTACAGTTCGTCAGTGGTCAGTCGTCACGTGAGGTCACAGACCCTGAGCTGCTTTGGGGATTAGCGTGGACGGTTACAAAGCATGGCTTGCTTCTGCAGTGTTTTAAAAACTGAGGTTGGAGAGTTGAAGGAGGAGGTCTTGCTTCTCCAGGAGGAGATTAGGAGGCTGAAGGTCCACCTCAATGGGTCTGGGGGAGAGTGTGAGGTGGCTGGAGTTGTGGGGAATGAGACTTCTAGCAGTGAGGTGCAGTCTGTCTCTCGCTGTAAGGAGGCTGTAGTTGGGGAGGTAGCAACGGCTACCAGCAGTGAGGTGCAGCCCAGCACCTGCTACAAGTGGCGAGTTGTTCACAGTAATGGGAGGCCCATCAGAATAAGGAAAGTTAAGAGTGAAGATCTGAAGGTAGGAAATCGCTTCTCTGTTCTCCAGGATGAATGTACTTCAGTGGCCAGTGAAGGTAAGGGTACTACTGCCCCTGCTAATGAAGGTAAGCGCATTCTTGTGGTTGGTGACTCTCAGGTAAGATATATTGACCGTGCTTTTTGTAATAGGAATAAGAAGATGAGAGATAGAGTGTGCTTCCCTGGAGCTGGTGTTGGGGACATAGTTGACAGGCTGGATAATATCATGTCAGGTAATGGGAACAAGCCCATTATCTGTCTCAGTGCTGGTGGAAATGATATTGGGAAGGGTAGGAGAGAAGAGCTGCTAGATAAGTACAGGACAGCTATAGATTTCATTAAGTCTAAGGGAGGGATCCCAATCATATGTAGCATCTTGCCTAGAAGGGGAGTAGGAAATGAATGGTTGTCTAGGGCAATTGGTGTAAATTGCTGGCTAGACAGATACTGCAAGGAACTTGCAATCCCATTCATTGACAACTGGAACAACTTTTATGGCAAACATGATATGTATGCAAGGGATGGGGTACATCTCTCTGGGGCAGGGGTGGTAGCACTTGCAGACTCGATTGAGAAGGCCATTGGTGAAATGCCTATGATTTTAAACTGATGGAAGATAGAGGTATGGGTGTGTGTGGGAAACAAGCAGGTTGCAACACTAGGGTTGGAAACAGTAAATGTATAAAAGGCATTCAGCATGAAGTTATAAATAAAGACAATAGAACAGGTCAGCAAACAAAGGGGGACAGCAGAGGGCAGCAAGGGACTAGCTCCCTTAAGGTTTACTATACTAATAGCAGGAGTGTTAGAAATAAGAGAGATGAGCTAAGATTAATTGCAAGTGCAGGAAACATAGATATTATTGCTATAACAGAGACCTGGCTCAATCTGAAAGATAGAGAGATGCCCTCTGAATGTCACATACAAGGCTATAAATTATTCCACACTGACAGGGTCAACAGGAAAGGTGGTGGAGTAGCGATGTATGTCAGAGACAATTTAAATTGTTGTGTTAGACAAGATATTAAATTAGAAGCGTCAGCCACTGAATCTGTTTGGTTACAGCTTCTCGAGGGCCGAGAAAAACTAATTTTGGGTGTGATTTACAGGGCCCCAAATCTTGATAGGGAGTGCAGTAAACTTCTATGGGACGAAATTCGTAAGGCATCTACATACGAAAATGTTGTGCTAATGGGAGATTTCAACTATAGACAGATTGACTGGAGCAATTTGACAGGAAATTTAGAGTCGGGTGACTTTCTTGATACAATCCAGGATTGTTTTTTAAAACAGTTTGTGACAGAGCCAACTAGGGGAAATAACCTCCTTGACTTGGTTCTTGCCAGTAGGGAAACACTAATTAATAATCTTGAGGTTAATGATGAGCTTGGGGAGAGTGATCACAAATCACTCAGTTTTAATATATCATGGAATTCCCCTAATAATGGCAATCAAGTCTCCGTCCCTGACTTTCGCTTGGCTGATTTCATAGGACTGAAAAATTACTTAGGTGGGCTGAACTGGAATGACCTGACTAAGGGTCAGGTAGGTGGTGATGGTTGCCGATATGATGCTTTCCAGGGCATAGTTCTAGCTGCTCAGTCAAATTATGTTCCAAATAGGGAAATCAGATCAAACAAAAATGATCCTAAATGGATGAACAATAGATTAAAATATCTGATTGGTCAAAAGAGAGGCATATATAGGCAAATCAAAAGAGGAGAGGGGCAATTAAGAAATCGATATATTCAGTTAAAGAGAGAAATAAAAAAGGGAATTAGAAAAGCAAAAAGAGATTATGAGGTTAAAGTTGCAAAAGAATCGAAGACTAACCCAAAAGGATTCTTTCAGGTATACAGAAGTAAGATCAGGGACAAGATAGGCCCACTCAAAAGTTCCTCGGGTCAGCTCACTGACAGTGATAAGGAAATGTGTAGAATTTTTAACACATACTTCCTCTCAGTTTTTACACAGGAGGATACCAGCGATATTCCAGTAATGATAAATTATGTAGAACAGGACGATAATAAACTGTGCACTATTAGGGTCACAAGTGACATGGTCCTTAGGCAATTAGATAAATTAAAACCTAACAAATCCCCAGGCCCTGATGAACTGTATGCAAGGGTTCTAAAGGAATGTAAAGAGGAGCTTAGCACACCTTTGGCTAATCTTTTCAACATATCACTACAAACTGGCATGGTGCCAGATAAGTGGAAAATGGCAAATGTGATACCTATTTTCAAAACAGGTGACAGGTCCTTAGCTTCGAACTATAGACCAATAAGCCTAACCTCCATAGTGGGAAAATTTATGGAATCAATAATTGCCGAGGCAGTTCGTAGCCATCTTGAAAAGCATAAATTAATCAACGAATCTCAGCATGGTTTTACAAAGGGGCGTTCCTGCCTTACGAATTTATTAACTTTTTTCACTAAGGTATTTGAGGAGGTAGATCATGGTAATGAATATGATATTGTGTATATGGACTTCAGTAAGGCTTTTGACAGGGTCCCACATCAGAGACTATTGAGGAAAATTAAAGCACATGGAATAGGAGGAGAAATTTTTTCCTGGATAGAGGCATGGTTGACAAATAGGCAGCAGAGGGTTTGCATAAATGGGGAGAAATCAGAGTGGGGAAGCGTCACGAGCGGTGTTCCACAGGGGTCAGTGTTGGGCCCCCTGCTGTTCACAATCTACATAAACGACATAGATGAGGGCATAAAGAGCGACATCGGCAAGTTTGCCGATGACACCAAAATAGGCCGTCGAATTCATTCTGACGAGGACATTCGAGCACTCCAGGAAGATTTGAATAGACTGATGCAGTGGTCGGAGAAGTGGCAGATGCAGTTTAATATAGACAAATGCAAAGTTCTAAATGTTGGACAGGACAATAACCAAGCCACATATAAACTAAATAATGTAGATCTTAATATTACGGATTGCGAAAAAGATTTAGGAGTTCTGGTTAGCAGTAATCTGAAACCAAGACAACAGTGCATAAGTGTTCGCAATAAAGCTAATAGAATCCTTGGCTTCATATCAAGAAGCATAAATAATAGGAGTCCTCAGGTTGTTCTTCAACTCTATACATCCTTGGTTAGGCCTCATTTAGATTATGCTGCACAGTTTTGGTCACCGTATTACAGAATGGATATAAATTCTCTGGAAAATGTACAAAGGAGGATGACAAAGATGATCCCATGTATCAGAAACCTTCCCTATGAGGATAGACTAAGGGCCCTGAAACTGCACTCTCTAGAAAGACGTAGAATTAGGGGGGATATGATTGAGGTGTATAAATGGAAGACAGGAATAAATAAAGGGGATGTAAATAGTGTGCTGAAAATATCTAGCCTAGACAGGACTCGCAGCAATGGTTTTAAGTTGGAAAAATTCAGATTCAGGAAGGATATAGGAAAGTACTGGTTTGGTAATAGAGTTGTGGATGAGTGGAACAAACTCCCAAGTACCGTTATAGAGGCCAGAACGTTGTGTAGCTTTAAAAATAGGTTGGATAAATACATGAGTAGATGTGGGTGGGTGTGAGTTAGACCTGATAGCTTGTGCTAACAGGTCGGTTGCCGTGTTCCTCCCTTAAGTCAATGTGACCTGACCTGACTAGGTTGGGTGCATTGGCTTAAGCCGGTAGGAGACTTGGACCTGCCTCGCATGGGCCAGTAGGCCTTCTGCAGTGTTCCTTCGTTCTTATGTTCTTATGTTCTTATGTTCTTACCCCCATTGTGGGAAAATTAATGGAATCAATAAATGGCGAGGCTATTCGAAGCCATCTTGAAAGACATAAAATAATCAATGAATCTCATTAAGGTTTTACAAAGAGTTCTTTTCGATAAGGTATTTGAGGAGGTAGATCATGGTAATGAATACGATATTGTTATTGTGTATATCAACCTGAGTAAGACCTTTAATAGAGGTTCACAACAGAGACTGTTGAGAAAAGCAAACACACATAAAATAGGAGGAAATTTTTCTTTCTTGGATGGAGGTGTGATTGACAGATGAACAACAGAGAGTTTGCATAAATGGGGAGTAATTAGAGTGGGGATGCGTCGGTGGCCTGGTGGCTAAAGCTCTCGCTTCACACACGGAGGGCCCGGGTTCGATTCCCGGCGGTGTGGAAACATTTCGACGTGTTTCCTTACACCTGTTGTCATGTTCACCTAGCAGCAAATAGGTACCTGGGTGTTAGTCGACTGGTGTGGGTCGCATTCTGGGAGACAAGATTGAGGACCCCAATGGAAATAAGTTACAGTCCTAGAAGACGCACTGACTTTCTTGAGTTATCCTTGGTGGCTAACCCTCCAGGGTTAAAAATCCGAAGAAACTCTTATCACAAGCGGTGTTCCAGAGGAGTCAGTGTTGGGCCCCTTGTTATTGATAATTTACATGAATGATATTTATGAGGAAATAAATAGCGACATAAGCAAGTGTACTGGTAACACGAACAGCTCTCGGATTCTGACGAGGAAACTAGAGCGCTACAGGAAGATGTTAAAAGACTGATGCAGTGGTCGGAGAAGTGGCACATGCAGTATTTTTGGTAGACAGTGAAAAGATTTTTCTCACTTCTCTCCTCCATGTGTTAAACACCGATGCCACTCTATATTGCAGTCCTCGCAATCGTACTCTCTACTGTATAGAACTCTATGTAAACAATTGCAGACAGGCGTTCTTAACAATCCAAGACAAGCCACGGGGGTTGGAAATCTTTAGCTCGAGTACTTTCACACTTCTCAGTGCATCATCAGGAGCTATCCAGTGTTGCAAGACAGTAACTGAAAGATTGACTGTTGAAAACCCAGAGGTCGTTTCCTGCTCCATGTGGGGGGGGGGTAGGGAGGACGGGGAAGGTCAAAAGGCGGGTGGCACACAGGCAGTTGCCTCACAATGAGAATGTGGTGGTGCCAACCCTCCAACTCCGTGAAAAAAGTCCCCCTCAATTCTCCAGTTCCTGTCTTGCAACATTGCACAGCTCCTGATGACGCACTGTGAAGTGTGAAAGTACTTGAGCTAAAGATTTCCACCCCTGTGGCTTGTCCTGCATAGTTAGGAACGCCTGTCTGCGATTGACTGCATAAAGATTTGTACAGTAGAGAGTACGATTGCGAGGACTGAGATATAGAGGGGCACCGGTGTTTAAGACATGAAGGAGAGAAGTGATAAAAGCCTTTCACTGGCCAAAACCAGAATCACAATAAGATCTTCTCCAGAGCAAATGACGAGTCTTAGAATTACCTAATAAAAGGAGTGGCGTTGATAAAGCAAAAAACATCACAAATTCCACGATAAGGGTAAATAACAAGCGTAAAGGAGAGAAATACAAGGAAAAGACCAGAAATTAACTTTAACTACACGTACCATCAAGAAAAAAAAGGATCTGCTAACTAATAAAACAGCCAGGAGTTCCATCAGTTTAATATAATTTTGGTTCACGTAAACAGTCAGAGGAAAACATTTGTTGCTCCTCTCTATTTTATTTCCATTATTATAATCAAATTACTATTCCATTTTAATATTAACATAATTCGTTACCATAGATACAGTGGCAATAAACAGCAGAATGACAAGTAAAGTCGACGTGTGGTGGCAGTGGTAAATTATTAACAAGGGATTTAGGGGTAACTGGAGATGAACAATTTAGTACAGGAATGGGTGAAGGGTTGGAGAGGGCGAGAGGATGTCAGAGTCCATCGCGGGTTCTGTCTCTTCAATAAAAGCAGATATAGCTTTAATAGTTTCTGAGGTACCGTGACACAAGAGGTGGAAGAGCGAGGTGGAGCGGTGTCCTCCATTATATTTCTCCACAATGTGGAGAAATATGAGGAATTGAAATGAACGAAGCAGTAAGAATAGAATAAGCTAATATGGTAGGAAGATCAAAGGTGAGATTATTATTATTATTATAATCAAAAAGAAGCGCTAAGCCACAAGGACTATACAGCGCTGCAGGGCAGGAAGGAAGTGAGGGCATCAGGTGGCAAAAGGGAGATGGATGAGCAACAGGTTACGGATAACAGCGGGGCAGTGGATGGTGAAAGGGTAAAGGGCAGCAAGAGACTGAACCAGAAAGGGCTGAGGGGAGTGCGAAACTTTCAGAGTGAATGGCATTATAGAGGATGAGCCTCTTCACAGTTAAGGTATGTGATGGACTCGTTATAGGATGAATTATTATAACCAGGTGCACTGCTGACTATACATTCTGCAGGAGATCTGCAGTTATGGGGAGGGTGGCCAAAGTGGCAGCATTGTCTTCATTGATTAAGTTTTTGGTGCAGTTTCCATATCTATAAGCTCTGTACTGCTATATAAACCGATGAATAGATGGTGTCAGATAAGGTCTCCGAGAGCTTGAACTGGAGAACTTAAGTTTACACTTTGATGATAGGGAGATTTTGGAGCAAAGATGCTGCTGATTATCTGGGGTACATAGTTTAATTTTTTCTGGAATATAATGTGGGATATGAGGACTGTACCATGGCTCGAACTGAGGAAGAAATATCCGTGAATTATGACAGAGGTGTTGTCACTATAGCACACATGAAAAAGGTTGCTGTCCTGTTCACCATTTTCCTCAGTGACAATATGTGTCTCTCTTGCTGACTAGAAAGAAACATATTTCGTTCATGTTTGTCTTTGAAATATATCTTGTATGAAAAGAGGTCTCTAGGTAGACTAGAATATGATTGAGAATGTATCCCAGTAATAGTGTCAGGATTAATTAATATGTGTCGAGGCTGTTAGACTGGTAACTTCTAGCCAGTTTGTCTGGTGACACATGAACGATCTGAAAACCGAAGCAGAGTGGAGGGAGAAGCCGGGAATATAATAATAATTATAATAACAATAATTGTAGATCTACAAATACATGTACAAGGTATACAGTCCTAGCTGACATTAATGCCATATTATTTCATAGGAAGGTGCTTGTTATGTTGAACATTTCGGGCAAATTAGGCCAGTTTTGTCCCAGGATGCGACCCACACCAGTCGACTAACACCCAGGTACCCATTTTAGACTGATGGGTGAAAATGGACAGCAGGTATCTTATGGAAACACGTCCCTAATGTTTTCCAGCCGTACCGGAGATTCGATCCCCGGACCTCAGTGTGTGAGCTGAGTGCGCTAGTGGTCCAGCTCCGGGAGTATGATGAAGGTATGAGACATCAAACAGGTTAGGGTAAATGTGGTTTCAGTCACAGGAGAGTTATCACAGGTTCTGAGGAAGGTCCACAATAGAAAAAGCGCTGATAACGATCCCTTTTTCTTCTTCCTATTGAGCTGAAACTCACAAAGGGGAAATATCCCTAATATGTAGGGCGAATGCCATATGCAGGGGAAAGAGGGCGGAGTTGTAATCTCCACCTCTCCTGCTACTGATGCTTCCGGACTCTACTCCATTTCTTGTTGCTCTTGTCCTCTCCAATACTTTGCAGAAACTGGCCGCTCTTTTTCTGACAGACTTAAAGATCACAAAGAAGTGTTAGATTTGCCAACACTAATAATGTTCTTTTCTGTCATGTTAAAAATCCCAGTCATTCCATTAAATAGTCCTCTGCCAAAACTGTCTACCTTCTTCTTGCCTTCACAGTCGTCGTCTTGTTGAAGCATCCATGTTACACAACTTTCCTAATATGAATCTCAGTCGTGGCTTTGTCTCGGTAGATGCTTTCCTTTCTCAATACATTGTCAGATGCTTCAGATTTCAAAACACTCGTGACTTAACCTAATCTTTGTCTCCTCTCATTTCCTTTATTTTCTTTGCGATTCCTTTCATCAACATAGGTGGTTTCTGTCCTATGAGTTTTTTCCGTGTTTTTGGCCAAACCCTCGTGGGCTACTAGCTCTCCTGCAGTGCTGCCTTTTCTGTTTTTTATTCTCGTGTCCCTAAACTACCCCCACCACCGCTAGTACTATTATTATTACCACTACTATTGCCTCTCTATCACTCCACTCTGACTCTAGTGCCACTACTACTACTGCTTTCTTATTACCACGTCTGCCCTATTGCACTTCTTAATGCTACTACAACTTTTATTACCTCCACTAATTCTACCACTACCTCTTCCTTTTTTCTACTGCCTCCTTCGTTCCCCCTTCTCCACCCCCTCTCGTATATGTATATACTAGCTCCCTTCCCTCACCTTTGACGTAGTTGCACATGGCTTCTTTCGAAAGAAAGTGCATACGAAGATGTTCCGGCGACACAATGAGGACTCAGATTTAGAAATGTGAGGCGGAATTATGGCTGCAAGACCACTTACTGGACTTAATGGACAGCGATACAAGTGAAACCAGCCGGGCCAGTGAGACAGGTAAGGATCAAAAAATATTCATGCCAACTGCAGAAATACCGTACGGAGAAGGTTAGCAACATGTACGATCTCCGAAGCGCAAGGAGAGGCACACTGTTTCCTTGCAGATTAGGCAAGCTAAACCATCCCTAGGCAACAAATCCAGACTTATCAGCAAAGGACACCATGACACCCCGTATCCTGCTATAACTCACCTGAAGAGAAAATACGATCAGAAAATATCAGTACCCCCAAATCTAAAAGGAGACTTTAATCCCGAATCACCACTAGTTCTCACAGACCTAAAATACATAGAGCGGGTAAGACAAAAGGCGTATTAATGCGTTATCAGCTAAATATGCCTCTCGATGCAGTGTTAAAACTGAGCGGCTGTGAGCCAAGAAGGATGGCAATATACCAACGAGACAGGTCTTGATCCTACATATTGGGCCTCTATCGACTCCACTGGATCTTGGTTGCTGAGGAAAATACTGTGTTAGAAAGTACAATCCAGAGCCTTTGATGTGTTTCAGGTGCCAGACGTACAACCACCACAGGGCCCGAAGTTATTTTAAAGACTATGCGGCATCTGCAGCGGGTCCCAACCAAGGACAGTTGGTAGACAGCCTGTACTGTCTGCACAGACAGTCATGCTGTCTGCCAGCTTAGTTCATATTTCGCGGCACTAAGGTGCTGCCCTCTGGGCCTGTCCAAGTCTGTGGGAAGCTGGTCCCACACTCTCACTCTCTCACACAACTGCCTGGCAGCAAGACAGTAGTCCTACTAGCTCTCTCTCGTGGGATGGCCCTGCCCGGGCCATGGGCACAACACACAAGCCTGTGTACCCACCACGACATTACAAATAAAGTAAGAAGCCTCCGAAGATGTATCATTTACTCCCCGCTACCAGCATTACCAAATAAACCCATTAAACAAGTTTAGATAAACTAAAAAGAGGAAAGACTACGGACCCTCGGTGTCCGAACTACGGAAAAAAAACACATGCCTGGAACCTGCACTGCTCAGAGAGGCTCCACTGCGTCAGGTAAACATGGAAAACTCCAGTTGTCCAGCTTCCACCGCCAAGTAGAGCCCTCACCACTAAGCAGCAGTGGTAAGAGCTCGTCCAGAGGTGGCTACAGTATCGAAGGAAACCAAGACAACGTCATTGACGAGGTCACACCTTTGCTCAGCCGGCTCCGAATTGTTCTGTTTAAACTCCTATCTTACAACGGCAACCAGCAGACCTCATTCCGCAGAAGCAGACTACCTCCAATGCGTCTATCCTAACACCACAATAGTCACTAGTGAAGAGCGATGTAACCTAAGGGACGAGAGCAAGCCATCTCGTATTACCCCTGAGCCATCAAATGGTGTTGATAATCACGGGCTTCACCGACTTCATAGTCGATCTGATAGATTCGGAGGAAAGCAAAGAGACATTCAGAACTATTGTGAAGACCTTCGCGAATGTATACATTATAGACAAAACAGAATCCATGCGTTTATTTGCAAACTTACCTGCCCACCCAACACAGGACCTAGAGACAATGATAGGGGGCTTGATGACCTCACCCCGCTGCAGTACATAAAATGATTTGCAGTGGAAAGCACAGCGGCTGCAGCGAAACCCTTATGTTGGCCACAGAACATCTCTTTCAAGATCCTCAGACAGATCATCTTAGAATTAAGACTCGTGTCAGGACCCATTTCCTGATGAATCTATAGAACAAATCTCACCATTGTTAGCAGTCTGGCAACAGTGCCTCGTGTTGGCCACCCAGTGTATGCTGGACACGCCATGTTTGAATGTTCTGAAAGCAGTTTTGTGAGAGGGTCCAGGAAAGAACCGTCATGGCCAGATCTCGTGACTCCTCGGTTAGAGAACCTGATTAATTGATTGTGTTTCCATGTGGCCCATGTACCTAACATTTGCTTTAATAGTTGCTATGGGTCTTTAAGTTCAGTAGATACAATTCTCTTAAAATTGATTCTGGGATTTAAGCTGGTGTTCACAGTCTAGTGTAGACCTCTCATATAACCATATTTACAGTGTTTAAAATATCGATTGTTGTCAGTAAATATATGATATTAATATACAGCAACGGCTCTTATTGTTAAGCAGGTCATATACTGTGGACAAGTGATCTGTATCATCAGTGGCGAGGTGATCCATGTCGTGCGAGGAGGTACTTCGTTAGCTCTATGTAAATGAGACAACGATACACTCTAACGAGCAACTCTGCCAGCAGGTTGAGGAGGAGCTGAAGGAGACCAGGAATGAGATACGGCGATTGACTTAGGAAAACAAGAGGATTCGTAATCATCCTGGTACACACGGCTCCATCAGCCGTGTGTACCAGGATCTGTTTCTGTTACCAACACTTCCACTACTGTCATCACGCCACTCAACGTCTACCACTACAATTATTATTGACTCAGATGATCGTTGTCACTGAAAAAAACATCAGGAATCTCTTGACTTCAGAATGTATTATACAATGAATATGACTGTCCTCACGGGTTTAGTGACTGCTTGAGTGAGGTTGTAAGCGTCTTTGGCACTTTTGAAGTGTTTATTTAGAATATAAACTGTACCAATGTCTATAAGAGTTCATACAGAAGGTAAATCATATAAATATTCATTAGTATTATTACATTCACAATGGAAGCGCTAAACATGTAAGGGTTAAACAGTACCTGAGACAATGGAAGACAATCAGGGTCAGTCTAAGGAAGAAAAAATCAGGTCCGATTCCTTGGCAGCATCTCTTTCCTATCCTCTATCACTATGCTTTATTATCCAGCTTTCTAACATCTAAAATAATTTGAGCTAATCCACCAACCTTGAGTAATAGATGAACACTGAACATGTGGTCCTGAGGCAACTCCAAGTGCCTCTGCAGATGTATTTTGTGTAACTGTATTGCTTTCAAGTTTGTATTTCCCACATGTTCCACCAGTAGTTATTGCCATATAAGATACACTTAATGAGACAACAGACGACCACCATAAAATATTCTCTAATTCTATTAATGTCTTTCTCATTAAGCTCGGATAACTGAGCGCGTTTAGATGCCTCAGCTGATAACGTTCTTAATACGTCCATCTTGACGTCACCACTTTGCATCATAAATATTGCGGTGGTGATATCGCTGCATCCAGCTGTTCTATACGATAACTCGAGCTGATTTTTGGGAGATAAAACTTTTGCACTGAACATTGATCTCAGCGAACAAAAGTATACGTAAGAATATAACAGTACTCTTATTTGAAAGAAAAATATAAGAAAAATCATTTTTATACATTAGATTTCAGGCAGGATAAGGCAGGACGAAGCAGGTTAATACAGGCCGAGACAAAATGACACTGGGAAGAGGAGCTAGTGCAGGTTCCTGTGAGTCGAGTAACCAAAGTAACGCAGGAATTGGTGGCACATGTAGGGTATGCAAACTATAGGAAAGTCTGAATGAAACTTCAACTTAAGTCCCTCCTAGCTGGTAGAAGAAACACTAATCCAGCCATCACCAGAACAAAGAATCTTAAAAAAAAAAATAACATCTGCCTGCATTGTTGTTACATCTGCCTGAAGCTGAACGCACACCGGAGGCCGCCATGCTAGTTGACCTCTAGAAAAGAAAACATTGATGCCTCACTAGCCACCTATACTTGACACATTCTATCCCCTGTTTGACAGTGCTTTCCAGCCTAATCCACCTGCGAGGGACATGTTTCCAGCAACATTATTAATAGGGTTATTTAAATTCTCAGAAACGGTAATCTCGTCCGCCTTCCTCTTCAAATTAAAAGGAAAATAGTGAAAACAAAATCACTTTTACCATCTCTAAAATTAAACCATAAAATAGGGAAGGAACAAAGGCTAATCACTTACGCTTCGTCTAAAGCCCAAAACTTGCAGTTCATCAAGAACTGCAAGAATTCCCTTTCACATGTCTTAAATATTCTATGGAAAAGGAGCCTAGACACAGGATCATTCCAGTCACCAAAAACAACGAAAATAGCACCACTCCACAAAAGTGGCAGTAAAGCAATTACAAAGAATTACAGACCGATAGCGATAACGTCCCACATCATAAAATCTTTAAAGGGCTCTAAGACGCAAGATCGCCAACTACCCAGACACTCAACAACTGCACAACCCAGGGCAGCATGTGTTTAGATCAGGTCGCTCCTGCCTCTCTCAACTACTGGTACACTCTGACATGGTCTTGGATGCACTGAAAGCCTTCGACAAGTGCGATCATGGTGTAAACAGCACTTCAAATGCGTGATAAAGGAATGAAAGGAAAAGTGGGGAGATGGATCTACAACTTCCTGACAACTAAAACACAACGAGCAATAGTAAACAGAGTAAAGTCAGAGGTGGCTACAGAGAAAATCTCTGTTCCACAAGGTACAGCACTCCTATTCATTTCCTCACCTTCATATCTGATATAGACAAAGATGTGAGCCATAGCACCATGTCCTCCTTTGCTGACGATGCCAGAATTTGCATGACAGTGTCATTCATTGAGGACACTGAAATCTCCAAAGGGACATTAACCGAGAAAACATTACGAAGTTCAGTGAAGACAAATTTCAGTTACTCTGCTTTAGAAAACTCTAGGAAATTAATACTGAATAGAAGTATGAAATAAATTGCAACCACACAATATTGAGAAAAACTAATGTTAGTGATAATGTCAGGGAATCTCACTTTCAAAAATCACAAGAATATTTTTATTACAACTCTTAAGAAAATGATAGGATGGATAATGAGAACCTTCAAAACATGGGATGCCGAACTAATGATGATTCTTTTCAAATCGTACTGAAATACTGCTATACAGAAATGGTCTCTTTCAAGGTAAGTCAAACTGCAGGCCTGAAGAATACACAAAGACTTTTCAATGCATGTATAAGTACAATGAAGCACCTAAATTACTGGGAACGGTTGAATTACCTTCACATGTACTCCCTGGAACGCAGGCGAGAAAGATACAGCATTATATACACTTTGAAAATCCTAGAGTGACTAGTCCCAAATGTAGTCACGGAAATCACTCCCTATAAAAGCAAAATACTCGGCAGGCAGTGCCTAGCATTTTGCTTTCACAGACCCCTGACTGTCAAGAGGGAGCTGGATAGACACATAAAGTCAGTACCTAACCAGCAGGGCTGTGGTTCGTACATCAGTTTGCCTGAGGACAGCAGTAACAGCCTGATTAGTCAGGCCGTGATCCACCGCGAGGCTTGGTGATGGACCGGGACCTGGGGGCGTTAAGCTAATATTTGAAGAATGAGAAGTAAGCTAAGTTGCCATATCCTTCACACATAACTTTGCCGGGGGTTTGACGGGATTAAAATACAACACATGAAACAAATGTTTATTCCAGCAGTTAATGATGTTGTATAATGTTTTATTTCCAGGTTCACATGAAACACCAATATTTACTGAACTGATGGTGTTCCCGAGACCATTAAACTTCATTATATATATATATATATATATATATATATATATATATATATATATATATATATATATATATATATATATATATATATATATATATATATATATATACTATATATATATATATATATATATATATATATATATATATATATATATATATATACATTTATATATATATATATATATATATATATATATATATATATATATATATATATATATATATATATATACATTTTTTTTCAATAAGTCGGCCGTCTCCTACCGAGGCAGGGTGACCCAAAAAAGAAAAAAAATCCCCTAAAAGAAAATACTTTCATCATCATTCAACACTTTTACCACACTCACACATAATCACTGTTTTTGCAGAGGTGCTCAGAACACAACAGTTTAGAAGCATATACGTATAAAGATACACAACATATACCTCCAAACTGCTAATATCCCAAACCCCTCCTTTAGAGTGCAGGCATTGTACTTCCCATTTCCAGGACTCAAGTTCGGCTATATAAAAAAACTGGTTTCCCTGAATCCCTTCACTAAATATTACCCTGCTCACACTGCAACAGATCGTCAGGTCCCAAATACCATTCGTCTCCATTCACTCCTATCGAACACGCTCATGCACGCCTGCTGGATGTCCAAGCCCCTCGCCCATAAAACCTCCCTTACCCCTTCCTTCCAACCTTTTCGACGACGATCCCTACCCCGTCTTCCTTCTCTTACAGATTTAAATGCTCTTCATGTCATTCTACTTTGATCAATTCTCTCTAAATGACCAAACCACCAACAACCCCTCTTCAGCCCTCTGACTAATACTTTTATTAACTCCACACCTTCTCCTAATTTCCACACTCCGAATTTTCTGCATAATATTTACACCACACATTGCCCTTAGACAGGACATCTCCACTGCCTCCAACCGTCTCCTCGCTGCTGCATTCAAAACCCAAGCTTCACACCCATATAAGAGTGTTGGTACTACTATACTTTCATACATTCCCTTCTTTGCCTCCATAGATAACGTTTTTTGACTCCACATATACCTCAACGCACCACTCACCTTTTTTCCCTCATCAATTCTATGATTAACCTCATCCTTCATAAATCCATCCGCCGACACGTCAACTCCCAAGTATCTGAAAACATTCACTTCTTCCATACTCCTGCTTCCCAATTTGATATCCATTTTTTCTTTATCTAAATCATTTGATACCCTCATCACCTTACTCTTTTCTATGTTCACTTTCAACTTTCTACCTTTACACACACTCCCAAACTCATCCACTAACCTTTGCAATTTTTCTTTAGAATCTCCCATAAGCACAGTATCATCAGCAAAAAGTAACTGTGTCAGTTCCCATTTTTGATTCCCAATAATTTAATCCCACCCCTCTCCCGAACACCCTAGCATTTACTTCTTTTACAACCCCATCTATAAATATATTAAACAACCATGGTGACATTACACATCCCTGTCTAAGACCTACTTTTATCGGGAAGTAGTCTCCCTCTCTTCTACACACCCTAACCTGAGCCTCACTATCCTCATAAAAACTCTTTACAGCATTTAATAACTTACCACCTATTCCATATACTTGCAACATCTGCCACATTGCTCCTCTATCCACTCTATCATATGCCTTTTCTAAATCCATAAATGCAATAAAAACTTCCCTGCCCTTATCTAAATACTGTTCACATATATGCTTCAATGTAAACACTTGATCTACACATCCCTTACCCACTCTGAAACCTCCTTGCTCATGCGCAATCCTACATTCTGTCTTACCTCTAATTCTTTCAATTATAACTCTACCGTACACTTTTCCTGGTATACTCAATAAACTTATTCCTCTACAATTTTTACAATCTCTTTTGTCCCCCTTTCCTTTAAATAAAGGGACTATACATGCTCTCCGCCAATCCCTAGGTACCTTCCCCTCTTTCATACATTTATTAAACAAAAGTACCAACCATTCCAACACTGTATCCCCCCCTGCTTTTAACATTTCTGTCATGATCCCATCAGTTCCAGCTGCTTTACCTCCTTTCATTCTACGTAATGCCTCATGCACTTCCACCACACTTACATTATGCTCTTCTTCACTCCTAAAAGATGGTATACCTCCCTGACCAGTGCATGAAATTACCGCCTCCCTTTCTTCCTCAACATTTAAAAGTTCCTCAAAATATTCCCTCCATTTACCCAGTACCTCCATCTCCCCATCTACTAACTCTCCTACTCTGTTTTTAACTGACAAATCCATACTTTCCCTAGGCTTTCTTAACTTATTTAACTCACTTCAAAGTTTTTTCTTATTTTCATTAAAATTCCTTGACAGTGCCTCTCCCACTCTATCATCTGCTCTCCTTTTGCACTCTCTCACCACTGTCTTCACCTTTCTTTTACTCTCTATATACTCTGCTCTTCTTATAACACTTCTGCTTTGTAAAAATCTCTCATTAGCTAAGTTTTTCTTTTTTATCTCACCCTTTACTTCATCATTCCACCAATCACTCCTCTTTCCTCCTGCACCCACCCTCCTGTAACCACAAACTTCTGCCCCACATTCTAATACTGCATTTTTAAAACTATTCCAACCCTCTTCAACCCCCCCCCCCCACTACTCATCTTTGCACCAGCCCACCTTTCTGCCAATAGTCACTTATATCTCACCCGAGCTTCCTTCTCCCTTAGTTTATACACTTTCACCTCTCTCTTACTTGTTGTTGCCACTTTCCGCTTGTCCCATCTACCTCTTACTCTAACTGTAGCTACACCTAAATAATGGTCCGATATATCAGTTGCCCCTCTATAAACATATACATCCTGGAGCCTACCCATCAACCTTTTATCCACCAATATATAATCTAACAAACTACTTTCATTACGTGCTACATCATACCTTGTATATTTATTTATCCTCTTTTTCATAAAATATGTATTACTTATTACCAAATCTCGTTCTATACATAGCTGAATTAAAGGCTCCCCATTTTCATTTACCCCTGGCACCCCAAATTTGCCTACCAGTCCCTGCATAACATTTTTACCCCCTTTTGCATTGAAATCCCCAACCACAAGTACTCTCACACTTGGTTCAAAACTCCCCACGCATTCACTCAACATTTCCCAAAATCTCTCTCTCTCTCTTCTCTACACTTCTTTCTTCTCCAGGTGCATATACGCTTAATATAACCCACTTTTCACATCCAACCTTTATTTTACTCCACATAATCCTTGAATTAATACATTTATAGTCCCTCTTTTCCTGCCATAACTTATCCTTCAACATTATTGCTACTCCTTCTTTAGCTCTAACTTCATTTGAAACCCCTGACCTAATCCCATTTATTCCTCTCCATTGAAACTCTCCCACCCCCTTCAGCTTTGTTTCACTTAAAGCCAGGACATCCAGCTTCTTCTCATTCATAACATCCACAATCATCTCTTTCTTATCATCTGCACAACATCCACGCACATTCAGACTTCCCACTTTGACAATTTTCTTCTTCTTATTCTTTTTAGTAATTATTACAGGAAAAGGGGTTACTAGCCCATTGTTCCCGGCATTTTAGTTGACTTTTACAACACGCATGGCTTACAGAGGAAAGATTCTTATTCCACTTCCCCATGGATATAAAAGGAAAAGAAATAAGATCAAGAACTATTAAGATAAAATCAAAGAAAACTCAGATGAGTGTGTATAAATAAACATGTACATGTATGTGTAGTGTGACCTAAGTGTAAGTAGAAGTAGCAAGACGTACATGTAATCTTGCATATTTATGAGACAAAAGACACCAGCAATCCTACCATCATGCAAAACAATTACAGGCTTTCGTTTCACACTCACTTGGCAGGACGGTAGTACCTCCCTGGGCGGTTGCTGTCTACCATCCTACTTCCTATAATATATATACATATATATATATATATATATATATGTATATATATATATATATATATATATATATATATATATATATATATATATATATATATATATATATATATATATATATATATATAGGATGGGGTCCACCTCTGGTGTAAATTGTGGGACCCATAGCCTCGGAGAAGTGGATAAAAAGGCTTCAAGGAAGAATATTTGGATTTCTTCCTGAAGCCGTTTGAATATTCCATATATATATATATATATATATATATATATATATATATATATATATATATATATATATATATATATATATATATATATATATATATATATATATATATATTTTGGTACATTCCTCGACATGCTTTGAAAGTTCGGTGGAAATATGAGTATCGCTGTTGGCAACTCCCTACGCTATGTTAGCGCTTAGAAAACTGAACCGTGATGTAAACATTATACTGAAAACTGCTCACATTAGGTTCGGAATTCCGCATGGCTGCGAAGGAGCAGCCCATAAAGTGTGTGTATACATCACTAAGCTCTCATACTTATTACGGGAAAGTTCGTACTGAGAGTTTAAAATATATATTAGGATATATACCAGTGATGCTGGCCTTTATACGTCAGTTCCATCTATGAGCCAGTTCACTAACTTGTGGAATAATTTGCCTGATGACGCCGAGATATTTCTCTCCAGTCCTTTCTATTTTTAAAATTTTTACCCTTGTTTTGGGTAAGTCTTCAATTTACTCTTCACTGCACTCCTGAATACGCAACTCTTTATTGATTATGATGGGGTTTATAATGTAGTTTTCACGGCAGAGTCACTCACTTCAGCTGTTATTTACATATCAGTCACTTTTTACAACCTATTTGTGTTTCCTCTGGTCCCACAAGTTTGGTGTGAGTCATTCACTAGAGAATTTTAAAAAAATATTTCTGATTTCCCACATAATTAACCTTCAAGATGGCGTCCACGATGGCTGCTGTTTTTTATTCTCAAATCTTTGTGTTCAGTTTCTAAACACAAGTTTTCACACACAAGCAATTTTAAATGAAATTATTTATTCACTTATTCAATAAAAAATAACATACTAGCCCATATGACTTTCAAAACTTAATTAAACACAGTATATAACATGTATGGACGTTAAACACTTATAATGAAAGTCCTCACAATGTCCTACACGCAACTTTAATCATAAAAAAATAAGATGAAGATACAGTTTTTCTGTAAACTGATGCATCGTGGTTATGAATATCATCATTATCGATGTCCAATAATGTGGGTAAAGTTTCTACATCAGCGGTATCAAACAATACTGGTTTGTTGGAGGTTTAACAAGTGCAATTACGTCACCTTATGGCATAACACATCCATCGCCTTTGTAGCCACAAGAAACCATGTTGAGCATGATGTCACGGGCAACAGGAAATTCAATTTCCACTGCTAAGAGTTTGTTATCTTGTTGTTTGTGTTCTCTTTCCGTTGACGTCAATTCTTGAGATAACTGCGATCCGAATGTTGCTTTTTAGCATCACTAGTCTGAGGTAAACTAGCAAAATGAAATATTGAACTAAGGGAGCGTCGCTGGACTGTGTTCAATATTCATCGGATGTCTTAAAGGTGCAAGCGCTGTACAGTTTAAGAATGAATCTTTTTCCTGCAAGTTTTACCTCATCATGAGTGCTTCCAGGTCTTGTGAACGTGTCCACCATGTGACAGTCTTTTTTTGTGTATTATGTTAAAAGGTTTGCGCTTGCCCTTTGATGATAAATTGGGGACACTTACACAAGCGCCCACTGCAAGTAAAAATATCAAATGTTTTCTAGTATCTCCAGTGGAATCCTGGATTTGACGTTTGTTGTACAGTGTTTGGGGGCTGCTGCTGCTGCTGCTGCTGCTGTTGCTGCTGCTGCTGCTGTTGCTGCTGCTGCTGCTGTTGCTGCTGCTGCTGCTGCTGCTGCTGCTGGGGCTGCTGCTGCTGCTGCTGCTGCTGCTGCTGCTGCTGCTGCTGCTGTTGCTGCTGCTGCTGCTGTTGCTGCTGCTGCTGCTGCTGCTGCTGCTGGGGCTGCTGCTGTTGCTGCTGCTGCTGCTGCTGCTGCTGCTGTTGGGGCTGCTGCTGTTGCTGCTGCTGCTGCTGCTGCTGCTGTTGGGGCTGCTGCTGTTGCTGCTGCTGCTGCTGCTGCTGCTGCTGCTGCTGCTGCTGCTGCTGTTGCTGCTGCTGCTGCTGCTGCTGCTGCTGTTGCTGCTGCTGCTGCTGCTGCTTGCTGCTGCTGCTGCTGCTGCTGCTGCTGCTGCTGCTGCTGCTGCTGCTGCTGCTGTTGCTGCTGCTGCTGCTGCTGCTGCTGCTGCTGCTGCTGCTGCTGCTGCTGCTGCTGCTGCTGCTGCTGCTGCTGCTGCTGCTGCTGCTGCTGCTGCTGCTGCTGCTGCTGCTGCTGCTGCTGCTGCTGTTGCTGCTGCTGCTGCTGCTGCTGCTGCTGCTGCTGTTGCTGCTGCTGCTGCTGCTGCTGCTGCTGCTGCTGGGGCTGCTGCTGCTGCTGCTGCTGCTGCTGCTGCTGCTGCTGCTGCTGCTGCTGCTGCTGCTGCTGCTGCTGCTGCTGCTGCTGCTGCTGCTGCTGCTGCTGCTGCTGCTGTTGCTGCTGCTGCTGCTGCTGCTGTTGCTGCTGCTGCTGCTGCTGCTGCTGCTGCTGCTGCTGCTGCTGCTGCTGCTGCTGCTGCTGCTGCTGCTGCTGCTGCTGCTGCTGCTGCTGCTGCTGCTGCTGCTGCTGCTGCTGCTGCTGCTGCTGCTGCTGCTGCTGCTGCTGCTGCTGTTGCTGCTGCTGCTGCTGCTGCTGCTGCTGCTGCTGCTGCTGCTGTTGCTGCTGCTGCTGCTGCTGCTGCTGCTGCTGCTGCTGCTGCTGCTGCTGCTGCTGCTGTTGCTGCTGCTGCTGTTGCTGCTGCTGCTGCTGCTGCTGCTGCTGCTGCTGCTGCTGCTGCTGCTGCTGCTGTTGCTGCTGCTGCTGCTGTTGCTGTTGCTGCTGCTGCTGCTGCTGTTGCTGCTGCTGCTGCTGCTGCATAACAAGTACCCACAGTAGTGGTTACTCTGGCCAACACTTTAATTATAGCAAAATCTACCTTTATGAATGGCTTCAATATACTTCTTGTTAGAACCTACAATAGCTATTATTAATAGTTTGGTTTGTGTGCAGGAAAACTCATCAATAAACTTTTTTTTCCATAAAATTTGGAATCTTTAGAATTCTTGTGATAACTGGAGATTGTCTCTTTTGACAGATTTCAAAATTTCAGTTATGGTTGTTATATATATATATATATATATATATATATATATATATATATATATATATATATATATATATATATACAAAATTCGCGTTGTTTCTGTGCTCCATTAGTCTCGCTTTGTTAATTATATTATACATATGTCGTGCCGAATAAGTAACACTTGCGACTTTGGCTTAGCAATGCTCTTCTTCCCGAATAAGGCAAGCAAAAATTTGTGTATGCAGTAATTTCACAAAAATCATTCTGAACCAAACGAGAAAAATATATCTAATTGTGTTTGTTTATTATTCAAGTATTGTAAACTTGTCTTAAATTATATTACGAACACAGGTAATAGAATGGCCCGTAACCTGGTCGTAATGGTTTTTTAGGAGCAAAATAAATTCAGCAGTAATATTTTACTTGCATTTCCTTCACTAGATATATATACAATTATGTACACTTATGTACGCTATGTACAGGAGTTGAATATAAGTGTACCACACAGTGACAAAGAATGGCAAAACAGAAGCCAGAGAGAGAGAGCACCGTAATCAGCGAGCTGCTAGGCAAGTCTGGCAAATGCTGACCACGAGTAAACCACGCCAGAAGCACGTCGCCTCAGCATTTGTCAGGTTCGCCTGTGATTGGACAATGAACCAAGGTACTGATTTAATGGGGGTACCCTACAAAAATCGTTAAACCCCTAGCACCCGTTTCACTGGTTGGGAGGCAGCCTATATGGGAGTGTGTACATACGCCGAATAAATTGTGGCATACACTTTGCATACCTCAATTTAGTATGATTAGGATAAATTAATTGCCCTAGTTATAATAAGGTTAGGTAAGATTTCTAATGCTCTTTTGGTACAAAATTATTAATTTTTACATTAACAAAAATGAAAAAAATGTATCCTTAGACGTATAAGAGAAAATTTTAGAAAGGATTTAATATTAAATGAGTTCTTGTTAACTGACCAATTTTATGCAGAGCTTATTATGCAGAGCATTTAGGGCAAATTAGGTAAATTCCGTCCCAGGATGCGACCCACACAAGTAAACTAACAGATACCCATTTTACTGATGAGTGAACAGGGACAGCAGGTGTCATTGACAAACCTGTCCTAATGTTCCCCAGCCGTACCGGGGGATCGATCCCAGGACCTCATTGTATGAACTGAGTGCCCTAGAGTTTAACGCTGAAAATAACTGTAATAACAACAATCTTTAATGGCCGACTCATTACATAAAATGGATGAAGAGTTTCTTGAGTCTAGGCTGTGTAAATGAATTGTGTAAATGGATTCTGTGCAGTAGGTTAGGTAAGGTTCGTCAGGAAACAGGACAAATGTTTCCTGACGCGGGTCTTAGTCAGATGATGACCCGCCTTTGGAGCTTTTGGTCATCTGACCGAGGCCTTCCGCTGGCTTACCGGTCCACCCCTTTAAAAATTATGGTCATTTATAACCTCTGTGCAGTAACTAGAGAATGCATGTTCTGGTAAGCTTTAAACCTTTAGTGCCGATGTATTTTCCTCTATGGAAGTTTTATCTTGGTTTTAGGTTAAGTAAACTGAAATGTGCATATATTATTACTCAAACTGGCATCTGTGAAATATCTTGAGTATCTTTTCCTGACAGATAAACAATTTTATTAATAATATGTAAAGCTAGTAAAGAATATTAAACACTAAAACATGAAATTAATCCTTCATGAAGCAATGAAAAGTTAAATATATATACAGTGGACCCCCGCATAACGATCACCTCCGAATGCGACCAATTATGTAAGTGTATTTATGTAAGTGCCTTTGTACGTGTATGTTTGGGGGTCTGAAATGGACTAATCTACTTCACAATATTCCTTATGGGAACAAATTCGGTCAGTACTGGCACCTGAACATACTTCTGGAGTGAAAAAATATCGTTAACCGGGGGTCCACTGTATATATAATTTGTGATTCAAATACGTAGTGAAGAATGGTGCCGTGTCGTGTTCTGGACACGTAGCCGTTGTTGGTGATAATCTGGGGGAAGGGGTCACAGGTGGACCTGACTGTTGACACACTGAGTAGACAGTGACCCCAACACCAGTAGAGATTCTGAGGAACACAGGTAATGGGATCCTCTGACCACCACAACACTTGTGAAGCAGTTGTGTAGCTAGTAGAGAGCCACCATGGAACGTTGGTGGAGTTATAACTGGGGAACAGCTGCTAGAATGGTGTGTAGCTGATTGTGAGTCAGCTACGAGTGGAAGGGGACCAGTGTAGGTACAGATGGAAGACTGAATGTAAGATCTATTTAAGATTCTTATCTCGCCTGTGTCGGATGACCCGAGCCGACAATTAAGGCTGAAATAAACACAATATTACACACCAATCTAGAAATCACTCACATGATAGGTGTACGACCTTTGAAATAAATGGCGAGGGTCATTTGAAATAAATGGCGAGGGTTAAAGGATGACTTTACACTACTTGAGTCCAAATCAGGACAGGAAGAATTAGTGAAGCATATCTAAACAAACCAAATTAAGTTAATCCACACACACAATAAATTAAACAGGAGTGGAATGAATACTTACAGATTTGATTCGAGCCGAAAGTCAAGTGACTAACAACCGGTCGGAAGGACACTCGTCGCCTCCCTCCGTGTGCAGATGGAAGGGGAGGGCGGTAGCCGGAATGATGCACCCAGCTAACAAAACAAGCAGAATGTCCAGCAAACTACCACTACCACCATTCATTCATACTTTCACGGTTCCTGTCTAATGAACTTTTCCCTCACATTGAAGGACCTGGAAGTGGCAATGTCAGAGAATCTCACTGTCAAAGATCACAGCAATATATCTACCACATCTAGGAAAATGATAGAATGGATAATGAGAACCTTCAAAACTAGGGATGCCAAGCCCATGATGAGTTTTCATATCTGTTGTTTTCTCTAGGCTAGAATATTGCTGTACACTAACGACCATTTTCAGACGTGGAGAATATACAGAGAACTTTCGCTGCATGTATAAGTGCAATAAAACACTTAAATTACTGACATGTACTCCCTGGAACGCATGCGAGAAAGATGCATGATAATATACATTTTGGAAAATCCTAGAGAGAGTATTCCCAAATTTGCACACGGAAATCACTCCTTACGAAAGCAAGGCTCAGCAGGCGGTGAAGCGTTCCCTCAGTGATAAGTAGGGGAGCCATGACTTTGCTAAGAGACAACACAATAAATATCAAGGGCCCAAGACTGTTCAGCTGCCTCCCAGCATACATAAAGGGGATTACCAATAGACCCCTGGCTGCCAGTACCTGACCAGCTGCGTTGTGGTTCATTCGTTCGTTTATTTGCTCCCAGTAGTAACAGCCTGGTTGAGCAGGGCCTGATTCACCATGAGACCTGGTCATGGACTGGGCCGCCGGGACATTAATCCACCAAACACTCCATGTATTGATGAATGGTTTGAAAAACCGACAAGTTGAAGATTGAGACACTTATGCAGCATATGGGAATCTTTATTCAGGAAACGTTTCGCCACACAGTGGCTTCATCAGTCCAATACAAAGAGGAAGGCGTAAGGAGAGGTGGAGTATGAGGTAATCAGTCCCTCAGCCTGGAGTCGATGTGTTCAGTCCATCATTCTTGTAGAAAGTACCTTCTACAAAGTACATTCTACAAGAATGATGGACTGAACACATCGACTCCAGGCTGAGGGACTGATTACATCATACTCCACCTCTCCTTACGCCTTCCTCTTTGTATTGGACTGATGAAGCCACTGTGTGGCGAAACGTTTCCTGAATAAAGATTCCCATATGCTGCATAAGTGTCTCAATCTTCAACTCCAGGTATTCACATTTTAGCTTCAAGTCCGCTATTTCTTATTGAAAGAATTAAATTTGGGTTGTGTATGTTTTAATTTAACATTCTGCCGATTATTTTTTTGGGGGGTTGAGGGGGGGGGGGGATATTTGATTCAATATGATGACTAATGAGTTCCTCTTCAGACTTGCTTAATATTATCAGCGCTATTTCAATACATTACAGACTTATGTCACACACTACAACGCTATCTTATTTAAAATATTTTGTAAACTTTTACGCACCTTTACACTTTCTTCATCAGTCTTCCATTCGATTTTTGTTTACAAGAGTGAAATTATGCCTGTGTATAAGAGGATGGGCTGTCATATTACACAATCTTTCCATTTCTTCTTTTCGTTCCCCTTATTCCTTTTCTCTTTTTGTACTTATTACATCTCTCCTTTCCCTCAAACTCTCCTTCTTCCCCTCCTACTCACCTTCACCTTCCCCTCCTACTCACCTTCACCTTCCCCTCCTACTCACCTTCACCTTCCCCTCCTACTCACCTTCACCTTCCCCTCCTACTCACCTTCACCTTCCCCTCCTACTCACCTTCACCTTCCCCTCCTACTTTCTTCCTTGCCTTATCTGTGTGCCTCTGGGCTGCGGAAATTAAACTGGTAACGATGTAGGAACCGGCAGTAGGTCCCACCTGACTCTGAATGACAATTATGGTCAGTTATTATCACAGACTATTGTATTGTGAGAAGATGATATGATGATGATTTGATAATAATGATGATAATGATGGGGTTTTGCAATATTTGGTAATCTTTAATGAAAAACGTTTCGCCAACCAGTGACTTCATCAGTCAAATACGAAGAAGAGCAATGGAAGAAGAGGAATTTGAGGTATTTGGTCCCTCAGTATGCAGACTCCAGGCTGAGGGACTGAGTACCTCAAACTCCTCCTCTTCTTTCACCTTTCTTCTCTGTGATGGACTGATGAAGCCACTGGCTGGCGAAACGTTTCCTCAGTAAAAAATCTCAAATGTTGCACATGTGTCTCATTCTTCAACTTGTCGATTTTCGAAACCACCTGTATCACATACCCTGTACACACAACGTTAATTCGGTTTTACCTTTAGTTCGGTGAAAGAGCTCGCTGACACCCGCGTCTTCGATATAAGCGCCTCCTGCATTTAGAAATTCAGATACCGAGCTAGTCCTAGTAACAAGCCATACCACTGGCGGGGTTAGAACCAGCAATCAGAGAGTCATAAAACTCCAGACCGACGCGGGTTCTAACCCCACCCGTGGTATGGTTTGTTTGTAATAATGTACTCACCTAACTCACCTAATTGTAGTTGCAAGGGTCGAGACTCAGCTCCTGGCCTCGTGAATCTAGTCCTAGTAATGAGATACATAAAGTATTGTCTCTAAAATATTTATTCTAAGACTGAAATTCACGACGATATTTATGTATTGTCAAGTGTGTATGGAGAACACAGTAATTAATACTCTACAGAGCTCATTCAGAACACATAAGGTAGAAATTAAATAACATCGTGACTGGAACAATACACAAGTAACACTCACATGGAAAAGAGAAGCTTACGACGACTTATCGGTCCGACCCAGACCATTTACAAAGTCACACTAACAAAAAGGAAGTATGTATAATGTTCTCCAAGACCGGGGTCCTGGCACGGGTCTTAATCTTGCAATGACCCGTCTCTGCCTCCCGAAGGAGAAATGGTTCTGCAATGTTGCAACGTATGCTGCTCAAGCAATGTAATGGACAGTTCATCTGGTGCGTCTCATAAGCGACAACGCCGTCTGTAATATGAACATTGGATCATATACATGTACATGCTGGATGCATTATACACGTACGTATATATATTCAGAGATATGCATATGCATACATGCACTCCTGAGGGAGTATATATAGGCCAGCAGACAGGGACGGGACAAGAGAGGTAGTAGGAAAGGAAGAAGAGAGGTAGTGGTAGAGGTAGTAGTAGTAGTAGTAGTAGTAGTAGTAGTAGTAGTAGTAGTAGTTGTTGTTGTTGTTGTAGTAGAGTAGTGGAGTCAGTCAAAGACTAAGAAAGAGGAGCACTGCAAGGGAGCTAGGGGCCCACAAGGGAGCTAGAGGCCCACAATGGAGCTAGGGACCCACAATGAAGCTAGGGGCCCACAAGGGAGCTAGGGGCCCACAAAGAGTAGGAACAAGAAAACAGAGGGGGAGGGGGGAAATAATAATGGATCAAACACCCAAGGCAGAAGAAAGGAAACTAGAAGGAGAAAGAGGAAGGAGGAAAGTGGAAGAGGAAGAAGGGGAAAAAAGAATCAGGTTAAGTCACGGGTGTTCTGAAGTTTGGAGCGTTTTACAATGTAATGGGAAAGAAAGGCATCTACAGAGACAAAGCCAGGACTAAGATTCTTACAGGGAAAGTTGTGTATAAGGGAGGATTCAACTAGACGGCGACTGTGAGAGTTAGAAGTAGGGTAGACGGTTTAGCAGAAGCCTAGTCAATATGATGACTGTGATCTCTGACATGACAGAAAAGAGCATTGTTAGTGTCGGCAAGCCTAACACTACTTTTGTGCTCCCTAAGTCTGTCAGAAAGAGATCGACCAGTTTCTCCAAATTATTGAAGAAGACAAGATGAACAAGAAATAAAGTAGACACCAGGAGCATCTATAGAGGGAGGAGAGGTATGAAAGAGATTAGTGCGAAGAGTGTTAGTCTGGCGACAAGTAAGTTTGATGTCTAGGGAACGGAGACAGTTGTTGAGATTAGAAAGACCGGAAATGTAGGGAAGGCAGAGGACAGGAGAGTTCCCAGGAGTAGAGAGATTGGGAGAGATGAAAGTCCGTTTAGCACGTGAGAAGGCAGAGTTTATGAAATGGGAAGAGTAGCCAAGACGGGAGAATGAATTACGAAGAGTGGAAATTTCTGATTCAAGGAACTAAGGCTTACGAATGTGGAGAGCACGGAGAAAGAGGGAGATGAGAACACTTTTCGTGACAGAGGAAGCATGATAAGAAAAGTAGTGAATGTACATGCCACTGTGAAACACGGAAAAAGCAAAACCTGGAGCTTTGTCAAGCCGATATCGGCTTGACAAAGCTCCTGGAGAGCGAAACGTTGCCACAATAAAGTGTCACATTAGTTGCACTTGTGTCCTTTTACTTTACATTACCTCTCTTCCTTTCCCACTACCTCTCTTGTCTCGTCTCTGTCTGCTGGCCTACATATACTCCCTCCTTCTCTCCTCTTTGCTAGTGTGACTTTGTAAATGGTCCAAGTCAGACCAAAAGGTCGTCGTCAGCTCCTCTCTCCTATGTGCGGGTTATTTGTGAGGTAGAAGTTATTACTTCAACTTTAAAAACAAGACGGTATTTAAACTCTGCAAATGGATATACAAAAAAATATGAATTTTCGTCACCTTATATACTCGTTTATAAATGGTACACAATACCGACACGATTGAAGAATAAACACAAATGCAGTATAATGGGATCCCTTTTGACTACGTTTTGCCCACAAAGTGGACTTTATCAAACTACAAACAGATCTACCTGAGCATGTGTGTATGTATAATGTTCGCCAAGACCGTAGTCCTGGCACGGGTCTCAATCTTGCGATGACCCGTCTCTGGCTCCCGAGGGAGAAAGGTTTCTACAATGATGCGACATATGCTGTTCAAGCACTCTTCTGGTCAGTTCAACTGGTGCATCTCATAAGCGACAACACCGTATGTACTCCTAACTGTGGATACTAGCGAGGAGGAGGATATGTCGTTATCACAGGTAACAGCTTGTCTGGTTCGTTGACTCCATGGTACACTAGTGTGGCCGCAGTCATCTCTGGGTCCTCTTCGGGAGGGAATATCACTCCTAGTTGCCTGCGGAGCGTCTCAGTAACTTCGCACTCCAGAAGATAGTGTGTTAGGGGCCGCTGGACAACGTGCTGACAGTACTGGCACATCTCCTCCTCAGCCTTGTCTACCATCATCTTGGCTGTGGGAAAGCCCAAACGAAGCCGATGGATGGCGGTACACTGCGCTCTGGACCAGCTTCTATCATATGGAGGGGGTTCTCCCTGAGTCGCTGCTCGGTACCACTGTTGAGATGGGGTATCACCTAACACCTCCCCCATAAGTTTCATGGCTCTGGCAGCCATCAGTTTGGTCTGTCGTAGGCTGATTGGGACAGTAATCCCAACATGTGGATAGTCTGTTGCTGCCTTGGCTGCATCATCTGCCACCTCATTTCCCCGGATGCAAGCATGGCTGGGGATCCAGTTCAATGTCGATCTGTT
The DNA here is from genome assembly GCF_038502225.1 of Cherax quadricarinatus. NCBI lineage: Eukaryota > Metazoa > Arthropoda > Malacostraca > Decapoda > Parastacidae > Cherax > Cherax quadricarinatus. Next base: position 11,120,102 of record NC_091346.1, on the reverse strand, counting down.
ACCCTGAACTTCTAAGGCTGTCATTATGCTCAGGATCGATGTGATGAGGTGAACATTGTCCTGTGGTTGAGGATGGGAGAGGGCATTAATTGCAGACGTGGAATCAACATGTATGACAGGTCGGAGTCGATGTCGTAGGGCATGTGACAATGCCTGCTGAATCGCCACCAACTCAGCTTGAAGGATCGTGCAGTGGTCAGGGAGTCGCCAGCCTTGTGTGTGACCATTGTGGTACAGTCCAGCTGCTGCTCTCTTCCTGTCAGGGTCGACAGAACCATCTATGAAATACACTGCACATGTGCCTCCCTCTGCCAGTGCCATGCTTGTCTCAGCATGATTGCTGAGAGTGTCTTGACTGCAGAGACGCTTAGAGATGGGTAGCTGCATGATGCAAACATCGGCTGGATCTGGGAGCCAGGGAGGTGGTGGATGGCACCCAGCAACAGGAAGGTCACAACTCTTCTCAAGGAGTAGTTGTATAGGCAGCAGCTTCCGCCCAGCAGCACAAAACGAACGAATCCAGGAGTAGTCCGTGAAGAGTGTGGGATCTTGTGACATGGTTGTCAATATCCGTCTCCTTAGTGGGGTACCTTGCTGCCTGTGCAGAATCGTGGCCACTTTGCAGGCGTTTATGTATCTTACTCTGTCAGCCAAGGAAGGAAGCCGGGCCTCAGATCTGAGACATACTGTGTTGGTCCAGATGGGGGCCCCAAGCATAGTTCTTATCGCCTGATTTTGTACGACCTCCACTCTTTGCCTGCTCTGCGGGAAGAGATGAGCTAAAGCCGGTGCACCGTAGTCAATGAGCGAGCGTATAGCTTGTATATAGTACAAGCGAAGTACATCTTTGCTTGCCCCTGCACGGTGCCTCGTCATGGCTCTCATGGCGTTGAGTCTGAGAAGAGCACGTGACCTGACATACTCGGCCTGTTTCTGAAAGGTTAGCTTTTTATCAATGTAGATTCCCAAGTACAGGTAGGAGCCTGTCCACTCAAGTTCTATATCCTGAATACGTAATCTATTCACAGGATCTGGTCCCTTGAACATCATTGCAAGAGATTTCTCGGCCGAGATCTTGAGGCCTAGTTCCTTGCAAGACTGCGTAATTAGGTCCAAAGCTCTCTGAGCCTGTCGTTCTAAATTGCCTTTCCCATTCACTACGAGTGCAAGATCATCAGCATAGCTGAGTAGCTGTGTACCACTATGAAAAGGAAGGCTCACAAGTTCCTGCATAAGGAAGTTAAACAGGGTAGGACTGAGCACACCTCCTTGTGGTGTACCGTTTTCCAGGGATTTAAAGGAAGAGTAGTGTCCCTGAAAGCTGACACAGGCCTGCCTGCCCCTAAGGTAGGACTCTATCCAGGCCAGGAGGCGTCCTTTGATTCCCTTCCGAGCTAGTATTGCCAGAATTGCTGTGGGGCTGGCTAGCTCAAATGCCTTTTCAAGGTCGAGGTAGATGACAATACTAGGTTTTTTGTTACTGTCAGCAATCTGGCTTAGTAGAGTGGTTATGCACTCTGCTGTACCCACTCCTTTGGTGAAGCCAAATATGTGATGATGAGAGGGTCCAAGTTTCCTGAGCAGAAAGTACATGCGTGTATATAGGGTGGAGAGTCAGGTGGAGAATGTTGGGGAGTTTGTAGATGAATGGTTCAGAGAACCGACATGTTGATAAATTAGACACATGTGCAACTCTTGGGTATCTTTATTGAGGAAACGTTTCGCCACACAGTGGCTTCATCAGTCCATTCAAAGGAGAATCTTGAAGAATCTTGAACCATTCATCTACAAACCTGTCAGACACTGCAACTTCTTGGGATCTTAATACTTGGGAATTCTTCGCTTGCCTAATTTTTGGGCACGACCTACTTCCACATTGAACAAATGTGACACCACCTATGACTGCTGCACTTCTCCTACCAACGGTTTATAAGCTCCTTCTCCGCACGTATGCCGTATTCTATTCAAGATTGATGGACTGACCACATCGACTCAAGGTTGAGGGACTGATTACCCCATTCTCCTCCTGTTCTTTAAGATTCTCCTTTGTATGGACTGATGAAGCCACTGTGTGGCGAAACGTTTCCTCAATAAAGATACCCAAGAGTTGCACATGTGTCTAATTTATCAATGTTGGGGAGGTTGGCTTTGAGTCGGACCTGCACGGGATGGGCAAGTAGGTATGTTGTTATGTAGGATAACGATCAAGAAGTTTCCTGGCAAAGTGTTCAGCTCTGTTATAAAAGCCGTAGTTTTGGATGAAATTGATAGATACACAAATAAGTGACTATTCCAACTTCCTGCTGTACTGATTGTCTTTTTCCCTGGCGATGAGTCTTGCGTCTCTGTAGTTAATTAAATGGTTGTGGAAGTATCGGTGTAAAACGCAGGCATTACTTAAATCGTCCATTCTGTCTGCGTATTGGTGTTCTGAAAAAAATATGTTTGACTGTCTCTGGATGCCTCGCGACAAGGGCTTATATATACCAGTGAAGAGAACTGAATCTTGTGGTGTCTCTTACTGGTGTTGTCTTTGATGGCGGTGGATGTGGAGGTCGATACTTTGAAGGCGGGAATGGAAAAGATATTGGATACGTGTTTGGCAACGGAGTTGGTGGGGAGGACTATATATCTCCTCTGGCAGTATCTCGTCTGTGTGAGTTGAAGAGGTTATAAGGTGTCTGCAGTCTCAAATGAAGTGACGAGGATAGTGAAGTTTGGAAAATACTTGTTTAATGAAAGAGCATTCTCCCTCAAGGAATTCATTGCTAGACATTCGGAGGGCACGAAGGAAGAAAAGTGTCATACTAGCAATCATCACCGCTTACCTGACCCACAGGATAATGACCAGTCACATCATACCAGTTCAACACACTCAGGTTATTACCCGGTCTTACACAATCAGCCAAGTTGAAATCAGACACACTGACTAGATTATGGTTATTAAGTTAATTCCAAGAGCGATTTGTGATTGCTTTCCCCAAGCTCATTATTAACCTCAAGAATATTAGTTATTAGCCTCAAGAATATTAATTATTCTTTGTTTGCAAGAACTAAATTAAGCAGGTTGTTCCCAGTCAAACTGTTCCAAACAATTTGTCTAAAGTTTGAATGTATTATTTAACACAAAACTTTCGTATCTTGACACCTTACGAATTTCGTCTCATAGAAGTTTACTGTTTTCCTTTTCAAGGTTTGGGGAACACAAATCACTCCCAAAATTAGTTTTTCACGTCCCTCCGGAAACTGTCCGTCACCACTAATTTTATATCTTAACTAATGCAACAGGTTAAAATATCTCAGAGATACATGGCCACTCCACCACTCTTCCTATTAACTGTATCGGTGTAGAATAATTTATAGCCCTGTATGTGGCATTCAGAGAGTCACTTGGTGCCCTTCTGCTGTCTGTCTTTGTTGACCACTTCCATTGCATTTATTAGTAATTTTATTCTGAACGATGTCTTTTAAATATATCCCTGATTTATCCTGGTAATATTTGCTGCTTGCATCCCTCGTGCTACAACCTGTTACTAATAACCAAGTTACTAATAAATGCAGTGGAAAATGTGAACAAAGACAGACACAGGGGTGCAGCGAGTGACTCTCTTAACGTCTGCTATAATAATGTATTTTAAATATATCCATGAGGTATCCTGGTAATATCTGCTGCTTTCATCCCTCGTGCTACAACCTGTTTGTTTCCCCCCCACACACACCCATACCTCTGTCTTCTCTCAGTTTAAAGTCCTAGACAAGTCTGCAAAGGCTTCCCTGGATAGAGTTAGTTAACGCATACATAGCATTGCCATAGAGATTGTCCCTGTTGTCAGTGAATGAGATTGCAAATTTCTAGCAGTACCTGTCTAGCCATCAATTTACAGCAATTGCCCTAGACATCTTCTCATTGCCTACTCACATTCTAGGCAAGATGCTACATATGTTCGGGATCCCTCCCGGGATCGGTCCCAGGACCGAAACGTTTTCTAATAAATATGTTATAGTGTTTGCTTACGTGTCTTTCTAAACCAGCATGTCGGTATTTATTACCAAGGTTTATACCATATGTGGATATCCCTGAAGAAGATTGTAGGTCGGTAATTTCTCCGCACACATCTCAATTCCAACTATTATCTTAAACACTTTTCTTGAATTTGGCTCTATGAAGACTTGTTTACGCGCTCTCTAGAATTGAAGCAAGATGCCCTCCATCGAGCAACTTTACCAACAGCTTAAGGAAGAATTGAGGATGGCGAATATGGAAATTCGGCGACTGACCGAGGAAAACAAAAAGATTCGTAGTAGTCCTCTTGTTTTGAGTCCTCAGGTCAAGAAGGGAAACTGGTCAGTGGCCGGAAAGCATGGAAAGAAGTTGACGATCAAGAAGACGAATGGAAAGGTAGAAACGATGAAGAAGAAAGAGACTGCTGTGGAAACTGTTGTGGAAACATCTAATACATTCTCAGTGCTACCCGACGAATGTGAGTCGACTACTGGGAACATCACGACGAACGACACCAAGGAAGGTACGAATATTGTTGTTGTTGGGGATAGCCAAGTTAGGTATATGGATAGGGCGTTCTGCTTGAAGGACAGGAGTAGGAGACAGAGAGTTTGCTTTCCTGGGGCTGGGATGGAGGATATTGTTAGCCGTCTGGATGACATCATGAGAGGTAATGGGAGTAATCCTATTATCTGTCTCAGTGCTGCAGGCAACGATGTTGGCAGACGTAGGAGTGAAGACCTGATTAGCAGGTATAGGTCAGCAATAGAAATAATTAGGAGGAAGGGTGGGAACCCTGTCATATGTGGTATTTTGCCAAGGAGAGGAGTTGGAAATGAATGGTTGTCCAGGGCAATTGGTGTCAATTGCTGGCTGGACAAATACTGTAAGGAAAATGCGGTAACATTCATTGACAACTGGGACCTCTTCTATGGCAGAAATGACATGTATGCCAGGGATGGGGTTCATTTATCTAGGTGTGGGGTGGGAGCACTGGCAACTGCAGTGGAGGGAGCAGTTAGGACTTTAAACTAGGAATAGTTAGTGGTATGGGTTTTGGCAGGAAAACAGTGAAGTCCCAGTGTAGTAATATTACGAGTTCTAGGGGAACTAGTAATAATAAGAACGAGGTAGATATTGAAAAGCCAGGGACCTTGGGTGATAAGGACAGTAATAGGTTTAGTAGAAAAATAGAAATGAGCAGGAAGGGTAAAGAGAAAGGACAGTCTTTCAATGTTTATTATGCTGATTGCCGTAGTGCTAGGAATAAGATGGACGAGTTGAGATTAGTTGCTAGTGCAGGTAACATTGATAAGTCTGAAGTAACACATACAGAGTCTGTTTGGATAGAATTTTCAGAGGGGCATGAAAAACTGATTTTAGGAGTGATATACCGTCCCCCAAACTTAGATAGGGACCAAGGGAAACTACTATGGGAGGAAATTGTTAAGGCCACAAGGCACGATAATGTAGTAATTCTAGGAGACTTTAACTTTAGTCATGTTGATTGGAATTTCTTGACTGGGAATTTAGAATCATACGACTTCTTAGAAGTATTTCAGGATTGTTTTTTGAAGCAGTTTGTGACAGAACCTACAAGGGAAAAAAAACCCTGCTTGACTTAGTTATGGCAAACAATGAATCCCTTGTTAATAATTTAGAAATTTCAGAGGAACTGGGTGCTAGCGACCACAAATCAATTACATTTAGCATTGAATGGAAGTACGATAGTAGCGATAACTCAGTAACAGTCCCAGATTTTCGCTTAGCAGATTACGATGGGCTTAGAGAACACTTATCATCTGTTGACTGGGGTAACGAAGAGAGCTATCAATATGACAGTTTTCTGAACACTATACATGCTGCTCAAAGAGCGTTTATCCCATACAAAGAAATTAGATCAAATAGAAATGACCCAAAATGGATGAATAATAGGCTCAAATATCTACTAGGGCATAAGAAAGGAATTTATAGGCGTATCAAAAGAGGTGAGGGTCATCTTATGAATCAGTATATTGACATTAAGAGGGACATTAAAAAGGGGATAAGAAAAGCTAAAAGGGACTATGAAATTAAAGTTGCTAGTGATTCTAAAACTAACCCAAAAAGTTTTTTCCAGGTCTATAGAACAAAAGTTAGAGATAAGATAGGTCCCCTTAAAAATAACTGTGGGCACCTTACTGACAAAGAGAATGAAATGTGCTTGATTTTAAATAATTATTTTCTCTCAGTTTTACACAGGAAGACACTAACAATATTCCAGTAATTAATTTTTACAGTGGGCTAGAAGGAGATAATTTATGTAACATCACAGTCACTAGTGAGATGGTTGTGAAGCAGATAGACAGACTGAAGCAAAATAAGTCGCCGGGCCCTGATGAGGTTTTTTCAAGGGTTCTTAAGGAATGCAAAATGGAACTCTGTGAACCATTAACTAATATTTTTAATTTATCTCTTCAAACAGGTGTAGTGTCTGATATGTGGAAGATGGCTAATGTAATTCCTATTTTTAAAACAGGGGACAAGTCGTTACCGTCAAATTACCGCCCAATAAGCCTGACCTCAATTGTAGGCAAATTACTAGAGTCAATTATAGCTGAGATTATAAGAAGCCATCTCGATAAGCATAGCTTGATTAATGATACTCAGCATGGATTCACAAGAGGCCGGTCTTGTCTAACTAATTTATTAACTTTCTTCAGTAAAGCTTTTGAGGCTGTTGACCACAATAAAGAATTTGATATTATTTACTTAGATTTTAGTAAGGCTTTTGATAGAGTTCCGCACCATAGTCTGTTAAAGAAAGTGGCAGCTCATGGCATTGGGGGAAAAGTGCTCTCGTGGATCGAGTCATGGCTCACTGACAGGAAGCAGAGAGTGTCCATAAATTGGGTTAAGTCCGAGTGGGGATCTGTAACAAGTGGCGTTCCACAGGGATCAGTCTTTGGCCCGTTGTTGTTTATAATATATATCAATGATCTTGATGAGGGAATTACTAGTGATATGAGCAAATTCGCCGATGACACAAAGATAGGTAGGATAATTGATTCAAACGTAGATGTTATGGAACTTCAGGAGGATTTAAACAAACTCTATTCTTGGTCAGAAAAGTGGCAGATGCAGTTCAATGTAGATAAATGCAAGGTTCTGAAGCTTGGGAGTGCCCATAACCCTAGTACTTATAAGTTAAATGATGTAGAACTTAGCCATACAGATTGCGAATAGGACTTGCGGGTTATGGTGAGCAGCAACCTTAAACCAAGACAGCAATGCCTAAGCGTACGTAATAAGGCAAATAGATTACTGGGATTTATATCAAGAAGTGTAAGCAACAGAAGTCCAGAGGTCATACTGCAGCTTTATACATCATTAGTAAGGCCTCACCTAGATTATGCAGTTCAGTTCTGGTCTCCGTATTACAAAATGGACATAAATTCGTTAGAAAACATTCAGCGTAGGATGACTAAATTAATACATAGCATTAGAAATCTTCCTTATGAAGAAAGATTGAAGACTCTTAAGTTACATTCACTTGTTAGACGAAGAATGAGGGGAGACCTGATCGAAGTGTATAAGTGGAAGATAGGTATGGGTACATAAGAACATAAGAACATAAGAAAGGAGGAACACTGCAGCAGGCCTGTTGGCCCATACTAGGCAGGTCCTTTACAATTCATCCCACTAACAAAACATTTGCCCAACCCAATTTTCAATGCCACCCAAGAAACAAGCTCCGATGTGCAAGTCCCACTCAAATCCAACCCCTCCCACTCATGTACTTATCCAACCTAAATTTGAAACTACCCAAAGTCCTAGCCTCAATAACCCAACTAGGTAGACTGTTCCACTCATCAACTACCCTATTTCCAAACCAATACTTTCCTATGTCCTTTCTAAATCTAAACTTATCTAATTTAAATCCATTACTGCGGGTTCTCTCTTGGAGAGATATCCTCAAGACCTTGTTAATATCCCCTTTATTAATACCTATCTTCCACTTATACACTTCGATCAGGTCTCCCCTCATTCTTCGTCTAACAAGTGAATGTAACTTAAGAGTCTTCAATCTTTCTTCATAAGGAAGATTTCTAATGCTATGTATTAATTTAGTCATCCTACGCTGAATGTTTTCTAACGAATTTATGTCCATTCTGTAATATGGAGACCAGAATTGAGCTGCATAATCTAGGTGAGGCCTTACTAATGATGTATAAAGCTGCAGTATGACCTCTGGACTTCTGTTGCTTACACTTCTTGATATAAATCCCAGTAATCTATTTGCCTTATTACGTACGCTTAGGCATTGCTGTCTTGGTTTAAGGTTGCTGCTTACCATAACCCCCAAGTCCTTTTCGCAATCTGTATGGCTAAGTTCTACATTATTTAACTTATAAGTGCTAGGGTTATGGACACTCCCGAGCTTCAGAACCTTGCATTTATCTACATTGAACTGCATCTGCCACTTTTCTGACCAAGAGTAGAGTTTGTCTAAATCCTCCTGAAGTTCCCTAACATCTACGTTTGAATCAATTATCCTACCTATCTTCGTGTCATCGGCGAATTTGCTCATATCACTAGCAATTCCTTCATCAAGATCATTGATATATATTATAAACAACAACGGGCCCAAGACTGATCCCTGTGGAACGCCACTTGTTACTGATCCCCACTCGGATTTAACCCCATTTATGGACACTCTCTGCTTCCTGTCTGTGAGCCATGACTCGATCCACGAGAGCACCCTTCCCCCAATGCCATGAGCTGCTACTTTCTTCAACAGTCTTTGGTGCGGAACTCTATCAAATGCCTTACTAAAATCTAAGTAAACAATATCAAATTCTTTATCGTGGTCAACAGCCTCAAAAGCTTTACTGAAGAAAGTTAATAAATTAGTTAGACAAGACCGGCCTCTTGTGAATCCATGCTGAGTATCATTAATCAAGCTATGCTTATCGAGATGGCTTCTTATAATCTCAGCTATAATTGACTCTAGCAACTTGCCTACAATTGAGGTCAGGCTTATTGGGCGGTAATTTGACGGTAACGACTTGTCCCCTGTTTTAAAAATAGGAATTACATTAGCCATCTTCCACATATCAGACACTACACCTGTTTGAAGAGATAAATTAAAAATATTAGTTAATGGTTCACAGACTTCCATTTTGCATTCCTTAAGAACCCTTGAAAAAACCTCATCAGGACCCGGTGACTTATTTTGCTTCAGTCGGTCTATCTGCTTCACAACCATTTCACTAGTGACTGTGATGTTACATAATTTATCTTCTTCTGATCCACTATAAAAATTAATTACCGGAATATTATTAGTGTCTTCCTGTGTAAAAACCGAGAGAAAATAATTATTTAAAATCGAGCACATTTCATTCTCTTTGTCAGTAAGATGCCCATAGTTATTTTTAAGGGGACCTATCTTATCTCTGACTTTTGTTCTATATACCTGGAAAAAACTTTTTGGATTAGTTTTAGAATCCCTAGCAACTTTAATTTCATAGTCCCTTTTAGCTTTTCTTATCCCCTTTTTAATGTCCCTCTTAATGTCAATATACTGATTCATAAGATGACCCTCGCCTCTTTTGATACGCCTATAAATTCCTTTCTTATGCCCTAGTAGATATTTCAGCCTATTATTCATCCATTTTGGGTCATTTCTATTTGATCTAATTTCCTTATAAGGGATAAACGTTCTTTGAGCAGCATGTATTGTGTTCAGAAAACTGTCATATTGATAGCTCTCTTCGTTACCCCAGTCAACAGATGATAAGTGTTCTCTAAGCCCATCGTAATCTGCTAAGCGAAAATCTGGGACTGTTACTGAGTTATCCCTACTATCATACTTCCATTCAATTCTAAATGTAATTGATTTGTGGTCGCTAGCACCCAGTTCCTCTGAAACTTCTAAATTATTAACAAGGGATTCATTGTTTGCCAGAACTAAGTCAAGCAGGTTATTTCCCCTTGTAGGTTCTGTCACAAACTGCTTCAAAAAACAATCCTGAACTACTTCTAAGAAATCGTATGATTCTAAATTCCCAGTCAAGAAATTCCAATCAATATGACTAAAGTTAAAGTCTCCTAGAATTACTACATTATCGTGCCTTGTGGCCCTAACAATTTCCTCCCATAGTAGTCTCCCTTGGTCCCTATCTAAATTTGGGGGACGGTATATCACACCTAAAATTAATTTTTCATGCCCCTCTGAAAATTCTATCCAAACAGACTCTGTATGTGTTACTTCAGACTTAATACCCGTTTTTATGCAACAGTTCAAGCGATCTCGGACATACAATGCCACCCCACCCCCCTTCCCGATACTTCTATCTACTTGGAACAATTTAAAACCCTGAATGTGACATTCTGCAGGCATGTCCCGACTTTTTGAATTAAACCACGTCTCAGTAATGGCAAATACATCTATGTTACCTGCACTAGCAACTAGTCTCAACTCGTCCATCTTATTCCTAGCACTGCGACTATTTGTGTAATAAATTTTTAATGACCCTCCTCTCTCTTTACCCTTCCTGCTCCTTTCTATTATTCCACTAAACCTATTACTGTCCTTGTCAATTAGTGCCACTGGCTTTCCAATATCCACCTCATTTTGCCTATTACTAGTTCTCCTAGTACTCATGTTACTACCCTGCGACTTCACAGTTTTCCCGCCAAAACCCATACCACTAACTATTCCTAGTTTAAAGACCTAACAGCTCCCTCCACTGCGTTGGCCAGTGCTCCCACCCCACACCTAGATAAGTGAACCCCATCCCTGGCATACATGTCATTTCTGCCATAGAAGAGGTCCCAGTTGTCAATGAATGTTACCGCATTTTCCTTACAGTATTTGTCTAGCCAGCAATTGACACCAATTGCTCTGGACAACCATTCATTTCCAACTCCTCTCCTTGGCAAAATGCCACATATGACAGGTTTCCCACCCTTCCTCCTAATTATCTCTATTGCTGACCTATACCTGCTAATCAGGTCCTCACTCCTACGTCTGCCAACATCGTTGCCTCCAGCACTGAGACAGATAATAGGATTGCTCCCATTACCTCTCATGATGTCATCCAGACGGCTAACAATATCCTTCATCCCAGCCCCAGGAAAACACACTCTCTGCCTCCTACTCCTATCCTTCAAGCAGAATGCCCTATCCATGTACCTAATCTGGCTATCCCCAACAACAACAATGTTTTTACCTTCCTTGGCGTCGTCCGTCGTGATGCTCCGAGTAGTCGACTCACATTCGCCAGGTAGCATTACACCACTTGTAGAATTCGTCAAGACGTTCTCGATGGTCTTCGTTGGGGTTTCTAGGGATGTCTTACTCACGTCTGCCAATGCTTCTTTGGTGCTCGTTGTGGCATTCCCAGTAGAACACTCACATTCGTCAGGTAGCACCGAGAATGAGTTGGAAGTTTCCACGGTAGTCTTCTGGTTTCTCGTTGTTTCTGCCTCTCCAACCGTTTTCTTGATCTTCAGCTTGGTTCCATGTTGCCCGGCCACTGACCAAGCTCCCCTCTTAACCTGGGGACTCACAACAGAAGGATTACTACGAATCCTCTTGTTCTCCTCCGTTAATCGCCGTATCTCCATCTTAGCAACTCTGAGCTCTTCTCTCAGCTGCTGGTAAAGTTGCTCAAGAGAGGGCATCCTGGTACAGATTCACAGAGAGCACACAAACAGGTCTTCACAGAGCTAAGTACACGTCACCACTAGCCATTTCCTACCCTCAAATCTTCTATTTTAACCTTCCTTACTTTGAATTTCTTCCTTTACTGGAAACCTGTACCACTCTGCTCCTCACTGCTGGTTTCTCTTCACTAACCTCAACCACCTCACATTCACTGCCATACTGTTCCAGGCGAATTTTCAGCTTCTCATTTTCCTCCTTGAGAGGTAGAACCCTCTCCTTCAACACCTTGAACTCAGACCCTAAGACACTACAGCGACAAGATATGATGCTCCATAACAGCTCAGGTCAGATATGACCTCTCGTGACCACTGACCTCAGTTATTGCAAGAAAAGAGTAAATGTAAATGTGTGTATTCAAGGATTAGATGGATAAAAATAAAGATCGGAATGGAAAAATGTGTTATACTAAGTGTTTATGTACCTGGAAAAGAGAGGAATGTATAGGAAAGAAATTCTGGAAGTTGTTAAGCGAGTGTTTAGTGAGTTTTGAGAAAAGTGAGAGTAATTCTGGGAGGAGAATTAAATATTATAGTGGGAGAAACGGTTGTTGAGGATGCAGTAAAAATGACTGGGGTGTCAAGGGTAAAAGACAGTGGGTTTATTGATTGAACTTTATATAGAAAGAGGTTTAGCAATAGGTAACACACCTTTAAAAAAAGATAAATAAGTTTACGAGATATTATATAGGGCGTAATGACAATAGTTCGTTAGTTTACATGTTGGTGGATAATAGGTTGATGGGTAGACTTCTGGAAGTGTAGTTGTAGCTAAAGAGTAATAGGATGATGAGGTACAAGAGAATAACATCAGCGAGTAGGAGGTTAAAGTTTATAAATTAAAGAAGGAGGTAGATGGGGTAAGATATAAGCAACTATTGGTACAAAGGTTGAAGAGGAACAGTGTAAATTTGAAAATTTAAGCGTTAGAGTAAGAGAAATTTGTGGATACAGTACAATGGGGCAATTGTTTGATGAGATAAAAACTGCGTTAAGAGAGAAAAAGTTAAGATATAAGAGGTTTTTACAAAGTAGAAATAATATAATGAGAGCGAATTATATGGAGAGTATAAGAGAGGCTAACAGAGTGATAAGAGAATGTAAAAGAAGAGCAAATGAGAGAATGGGTGAGCTGTTGAAATTTATATTTGCTGAAATTAGCCAGAAAAGGATTTAGAGATTTATAGGTTGAGAAAGTCTATGAAACGAATTAATTTGACAATTAAAAACAGAAGATTAGAGTTATAAGATGGGAAATTGGATGTATTGGGAAGAGGGAGAGAATAATTTGAGACACTGTTAAATTTTGATGAAGAAAGGGAAATAGCGAGGAAGCGCTAGTTATGAGTGTGTGGGAGGCGAGTGAGGGTTTGTACAAAATAAGATTGGGAAAGCAGCTGGAATTGATGGGATAAAGAGAGAAATGTTAAAAGCAAGTTGGGATATAGTTTTGGGGTGGTTGGTGATTTTATTCAAATAAATGAAAGAGGGTGGAGTACCTAGGGACTGGCAGAGAACATGTGTAGTTCCTTTGTATAAAGCAAAGGTGACAAGAGAGAGAGAGTAAGAATTATAAAGGAATAAGTCCATTTGTATAACTAGTAAAGTGAATGGTAGAGTTATTACTGACAGAATTATGACTAAGACGGAGAGCTGGATCGCAGTTCAACAAGGAGACTTTATGAAGAGTAGGGAGGGTATATCTGAAGTTTACCTGGAGAGGGTTTCGGGGGTCAACGCCCCCGCGGCCCGGTCTGAGATCAGGCCTCGTGGTGGATCAGAGTCTGATCGCATTTGTCAAACGCCTTTGCAAAATCTGTGTAAATCACATCTGCATTTTGGTCGTTTTCCAATGCCTCTGAAATTCTGTCATAATGGTTAAGCAGCTGTGACAGGCATGATCGTCCTGCTCTAAAACCATGCTGGTTCGGGTTATGTTGGTTGTGCTGGTCCATGAAATTTGTAACCTGCCGTCTCATCACTCTTTCGAAGATTTTTATGATGTGAGAGGTTAGGGCTACTGGTCTGCAATTTTTAGCTAGTGCTCTACTACCTCCCTTATGCAAAGGAGCTATGTCTGCACTCTTTAAGGCCTCCGGTATTTCACCTAGATCTAAGCTCTTTCTCCAAAGAATACCGAGGGCTCGTGTTAATAGTACTTTACACTTCTTTATAAACAGAGCATTCCATGAATCTGGTCCAGGTGCTGAGTGAGTGGGCATGTTGTCCATTTCTTTTTCGAAATCTATGGGATTTGTACTAATGTCAGTTAGTTGGTCTGTGCGGCCTTCTGCTGGAGTGAAAAATATTTCTGCATTTTCTACCTTGCTGTCATTTAGTGGGCTGCTGAACATCGACTCATACTGTTCTTTTAGGATTTCACTCATTTCCTGTCCGTAGTCAGTAATGGTGCAATTCTACAGGTAGTTCTTAGCTTTGATTTTGCGTAGGAATAGAAATATTTTGGGTTTCTTGCAATATCCTGTATGGTCCTTTGTTCCTTTTGTACTTCTTAACACAGTGTGGGTCTTAAGAACATAAGAAAGAAGGAATACTGCAGCAGGTCTACTGGCCCATGCAAGGCAGGTCCAAGTCTCTCACTGCCTTAAGCCAATGACTCAACTAGTCAGGTCAGGTCACATCCACTTAAGGAAAGAGCACGGCATCAGAAATATTAGCACAAGCTAGTCAGGTCCAATTCACACCCACCCACACCCACTCATGTATTCATCTAACCTATTTTTAAAACTGCACAACGTTTTAGCTTCCATAACTGTACTCGAGAGTTTGTTCCACTCATTCACAACTCTTTTACCAAACCAGTGCTTTCCTATATCCTTCCTGAATCTGAATTTTTCCAACTTAAAACTATTGCTGCGAATCCTGTCTTGGTTAGATATTTGTAGTACGCTATTTACATTTCCTTTATTTATTCCTGTTTTCCATTTGTGCACCTCAATCATAACCCCCCTTCCCCCTAATTCTACACGTTTCTAGAGAGTGCAGATCATGACCCTCAGTCTATCCACATTCGAAAGATTTCTTATGTATGGGATCAACTTTGTCATCCTCCTTTGTATGTTTTCCCAGAGCATATATATCCATTCTGTAATACGGTGACCAAAACTGTGTAGCATAACCTAAATGATACAAAACCAAAGATATATTTATACTTCTTGATATGAAGCCAAGGATTCTGTTCGCTTTATTGCAAACACTTATGTAATGTTGTCTTGCTTCTAGATTACTTCTAACTAGAACTCCCAAATCCTTTTTGCAATCAGTAATGTTAACATCTACATTATTTAGTTTACATGTGGCATGGTTTAAACATTCCTGTGGAATATTTAAACCTTAGTTAGCATTTGTCTCTATTAAACTGCATATGTAACAAAAAAAGGCACAATACCGTGACTGGAACGATACACAAATAACCCGCACATAAAAGAGAGAAGCTTATGACGACGTTTCGGTCCGACTTGGACCATTGACAAAGTCACACTAACCAGAAGTGGAGCAGGACGGCTATGTATAGGCAGGAAGAGGTGGTGGTAGTAGTAGTAGTAGTACAAGAATGGTATGTAATACCGACAAGATGAAATTAAGACACATGCACAACACCCGAACATCCCTATCGTAGACGTTTCGCCATCCAGCCAGCTACTGGATGGCGAAACGTCTACGATAGGGATGTTCGGGTGTTGCGCATGTGTCTTAATTTCATCTTGTCGGTATTACATACCATTCTTGTACTACTACTACTACTACCACCACCTCTTCCTGCCTGTATATAGCCGTCCTGCTCCACTTCTGGTTAGTGTGACTTTGTAAATGGTCCAAGTCGGACCGAAACGTCGTCGTAAGCTTCTCTCTTTTATGTGCGGGTTATTTGTGTAAACTGCATATACCACTTCTCTGACCACTGCTTCAGTCTATTCAAATCTTCCTGGAGTGCTCTAATGTCCTCGTCAGGATAAATTCGACGGCCTATTTTGGTGTCATCCGCAAACTTGCTTATGTCCCAATTTATACCCTCATCTATGTCATTTATGTAGATTGTGAACAACAAGGGGCCCAATTCTGACCCCTGTGGAACACCGTTCGTGACGTTTTCCCACTTTGATTTCTCCCCATTTATACAAACTCTCTGCTGCCTATCTGTCAACCATGCCTCTGTCCAGGAAACAATTTCTCCTTCTATTCCGTGTGCCTTAATTTTCCTCAATAGGAACTGCCTTTTGTAAAACCGTGATGAGATTCATTAATCAATTTATGCCTTTCAAGATGGCTACGAACTGCCTCAGCAGCTATTGATTCCATAAATTTTCCCACTATGTAGGTTAGGTTTATTGGATTATAGTTCGAAGCCAAGGACCTGTCACCTGCCATGTAAATAGGTATTACATTTGCCATTTTTCCGCTTATCTGGCACTATGCCAGTTTGTAGTGATATGTTGAAAAGATTAACCAAAGGTTTGCTATGCTCCTCTTTACATTCCTTCAGAACCCTTATCAACAGTTCATCAGGGCCGGGGATTTGTTAGTTTTTTTTTCATCTATTTGTCTAGGGACCCTGTCACTTGTGACCTTAATTGTGCATAGTTGATTATAGTTCTGTTCTACATAATTTATTGTTTCTGGAATATCGCTAGAATCTTCCTGTGTAAAAACTGAGAGGAAGTATGTGTTAAAAATTCTGCATATTTCCTTATCACTGTCTGTGAGCTGACCCGAGTAACTTTTGAGTGGGCCTATCTTGTCCCTAATCAAACTTTTGTATATATTTATCCTTTTGGGTTAGTTTTCGATTCCCTTGCAACTTTAACCTCATAATCTCTCTTTGCTTTTCTTATTCTCTTTTTTTATTTCTCTAACTGAATACACTGGTTTCTTAGTTGCCTCTCTCCTCTTTTAATTCGCCTATATATGCCTCTCTTTTGACTAATGAAATTTTTTAATCTATTATTTATCCATTTAGGGTCATTTTTTTGTTTAATCTGATTTCCCTATTCGGAACATAAGTTGTCTGAGTAGCTAGAACTATGCTCTGGAAAACGTCGTATCAGCAACCATCACCACCTACCTGACTCACAGTCAGATCATTTCAGTTCAGCCCACCCAGCTAATTTCTCAGTCCTATGAAATTAGCCAAGCAGAAGTCTGGGACAGAGACTTGATTGCCAATATTAGGGAAATTCTAGTGAAGGTCTTAACACAGTGTGGGTCTTAACACAGTGTAGGTCTTAACACAGTGCGGGTCTTAACACAGTGTGCGTCTTAACACATTGTGAGTTTTAGCACAGTGCAAGTCTTAACACAGTGTAGGTCTTAACACATTGTGAGTTTTAACACAGTGCAAGTCTTAACACAGTGTAGGTCTTAACACAGTGTGGGTCTCAACACATTGTAGGTCTTAACACAGTGTGGGTCTTAACACAGTGTAGATCTCAACACATTGTGAGTTTTAACACAGTGCAAGTCTTAACACAGAGCAAGTCTTAACACAGTGTGGGTCTTCACACAGTGTAGGTCTTAACACAGTGTGGGTCTTAGCACAGTGTGGCTCTTAACACAGTGGGGGTCTTAACACAGTGTGGGTTTTAACACAGTGTGGGTCTTAACACAGTGTGGGTCTTAACACAGTGTAGGTCTTAACACATAGTGGCTCTTAACACAGTGTGGGTCTTAACACAGTGTAGGTCTTAACACAGAGTGGGTCTTAACACAGTGTAGGTCTTAACACAGTGTGGGTGTTAACACAGTGTGGCTCTTAACACAGTGTGGGTCTTAACACAGTGTGGGTTTTAACACAGTGTGGGTCTTAACACAGTGTGGCTCTTAACACAGTGCGGGTCTTAACACAGTGCGGGTCTTAACACAGTGTAGGTCTTAACACAGTGTAGGTCTTAACACAGTGTAGGTCTCAACACATTGTGGGTCTTAAGACAGTGTGGGTCTTAACACAGTGTGGCTCTTAACACAGTGTGGCTGTTAACACAGTGTGGCTGTTAACACAGTGTGGCTCTTAACACAGTGTAGGTCTTAACACAGTGCGGGTCTTAACACAGTGCGGGTCTTAACACAGTGTGGCTCTTAACACAGTGTGGGTCTCAACACAGTGTGGGTCTTAACACAGTGTGGCTCTTAACACAGTGTGGGTCTTAACACAGTGTGGCTCTTAACACAGTGTGGGTCTTAACACTGTGTGGGTCTTAACACAGTGTGGGTCTTAACACAGTGTGGGTCTTAACACAGTGTAGGTCTTAACACAGACAGTGTAGGTATTAACACATTGTGGGTCATAACACAGTGCGGGTCTTAACACAGTGCGGGTCTTAACACAGTGTGGCTCTTAACACAGTGTGGGTCTCAACACAGTGTGGGTCTTAACACAGTGTGGGTCTTAACACAGTGTGGGTCTTAACACAGTGTGGGTCTTAACACAGTGTGGGGTCTTAACACAGTGTGGGTCATAACACAGTGTAGGTCTTAACACAGACAGTGTAGGTATTAACACAGTGTGGGTCTTAACACAATGCGGGTCTTAACACAGTGCGGGTCTTAACACAGTGTGGCTCTTAACACAGTGTGGGTCTCAACACAGTGTGGGTCTTAACACAGTGTGGGTCTTAACACAGTGTAGGTCTTAACACAGTGTGGGTCTTAACACATTGTGGGGTCTTAACACAGTGTGGCTCTTAACACAGTGTGGGTCTTAACACTATGGGTATTAACACAGTGTGGGTCTTAACACAGTGTAGGTCTTAACACAGACAGTGTAGGTATTAACACAGTGTGGGTCTTAACACAGTGTAGGTCTTAACACAGTGTGGGTCTTAACACAGTGTGGGTCTTAACACAGTGTGGGTCTCAACACATTGTAGGTCTTAACACAGTGTGGGTCTTAACACAGTGTAGGTCTTAACACATTGTGAGTTTTAACACAGTGCAAGTCTTAACACAGTGTGGGTCTTAACACAGTGTGTGTCTTAACACAGTGTAGGTCTTAACACAGTGTGGGTCTTAACACAGTGTGGGTCTTAACACAGTGTGGGTCTTAACACAGTGTGGGTTTTAACACAGTGTGGGTCTTAACACAGTGTAGGTCTTAACACAGTGTGGCTCTTAACACAGTGCGGGTCTTAACACAGTGCAGGTCTTAACACAGTGTAGGTCTTAACACAGTGTAGGTCTCAACACATTGTGGGTCTTAAGACAGTGTGGGTCTTAACACAGTGTGGCTCTTAACACAGCGTGGCTGTTAACTCAGTGTGGCTCTTAACACAGTGTGGCTATTAACACAGTGTAGGTCTTAACACAGTGCGGGTCTTAACACATTGTGGGTCTTAACACAGTGCGGGTCTTAACACAGTGCGGGTCATAACACAGTGTGGCTCTTAACACAGTGTGGGTCTCAACACAGTGTGGGTCTTAACACAGTGTGGGTCTTAACACAGTGTGGGTCTTAACACAGTGTGGGTCTTAACACAGTGTGGGTCTTAACACAGTGTAGGTCTTAACACAGACAGTGTAGGTATTAACACAGTGTGGGTCTTAACACAGTGCGGGTCTTAACACAGTGCGGGTCTTAACACAGTGTGGCTCTTAACACAGTGTGGGTCTCAACACAGTGTGGGTCTTAACACAGTGTGTGTCTTAACACAGTGTAGGTCTTAACACAGTGTGGGGTCTTAACACAGTGTGGCTCTTAACACAGTGTGGGTCTTAACACTATGGGTCTTAACACAGTGTGGGTCTTAACACAGTGTAGGTCTTAACACAGTGTAGGTATTAACACAGTGTGGGTCTTAACACAGTGTAGGTCTTAACACAGTGTGGGTCTTAACACAGTGTGGGTCTTAACACAGTGTGGGTCTCAACACATTGTAGGTCTTAACACAGTGTGGGTCTTAACACAGTGTAGGTCTTAACACATTGTGAGTTTTAACACAGTGCAAGTCTTAACACAGTGTAGGTCTTAACACAGTGTGGGTCTTAACACAGTGTGGCTCTTAACACAGTGTGGGTCTTAACACAGTGTGGGTTTTAACACAGTGTGGGTCTTAACACAGTGTGGGTCTTAACACAGTGTAGATCTCAACACATTGTAGGTCTTAACACAGTGTGGGTCTTAACACAGTGTGGCTGTTAACACAGTGTGGCTGTTAACACAGTGTGGCTGTTAACACAGTGTGGCTCTTAACACAGTGTAGGTCTTAACACAGTGCGGGTCTTAACACAGTGCGGGTCTTAACACAGTGTGGCTCTTAACACAGTGTGGGTCGTAACACAGTGTGGGTCTTAACACAGTGTAGGTCTTAACACAGTGTAGGTCTTAACACAGTGTGGGTCTTAACACAGTGTGGGTTTTAACACAGTGTGGCTCTTAACACAGTTTGGGTCTTAACACAGTGTGGGTCTTAACACAGTGTGGGTCTTAACACAGTGTGGGTCTGAACACAGTGTAGGTCTTAACACAGACAGTGTAGGTATTAACACAGTGTGGGTCTTAACACTGTGTAGGTCTTAACACAGTGTGGGTCTTAACACAGTGTGGGGTCTTAACACAGTGTGGCTCTTAACACAGTGTGGGTCTTAACACTATGGGTCTTAACACAGTGTGGGTCTTAACACAGTGTAGGTCTTAACACAGACAGTGTAGGTATTAACACAGTGTGGGTCTTAACACAGAGTAGGTCTTAACACAGTGTGGGTCTTAACACAGTGTGGGTCTTGACACAGTGTGGGTCTTAACACAGTGTGGGTCTTAACACAGTGTAGGTCTTAACACAGTGTATGTCTTAACACAGTGTAGGTATTAACACAGGCAGTGTAAGTCTTAACACAGTGTGGGTCTTAACACAGTGTGGGTCTTAACACAGTGTGGGTCTTTACACAGTGTGGGTCTTAACACAGTGTAGGTCTTAACACAGTGTTTGTCTTAACACAGACAGTGTAGGTATTAACACAGGCAGTGTAGGTCTTAACACAGTGTGGGTTTTAACACAGTGTGGGTCTTAACACAGTGTGGGTCTTAACACAGTGTGGGTCTTAACACAGTGTGGGTCTTAACACAGTGTGGGTCTTAACACAGTGTGGGTCTTAACACAGTGTAGGTCTTAACACAGTGTAAGTCTTAACACAGTGTTTGTCTTAACACAGACAGTGTAGGTATTAACACAGGCAGTGTAGGTCTTAACACAGTGTGGGTTTTAACACAGTGTGGGTCTTAACACAGTGTGGGTCTTAACACAGTGTGGGTCTTAACACAGTGTGGGTCTTAACACAGTGTGGGTCTTAACACAGTGTGGGTCTTAACACAGTGTAGGTCTTAACACAGTGTGGGTCTTAACACAGTGTGGGTCTTAACACAGTGTGGCTCTTAACACAGTTTGGGTCTTAACACAGTGTAGGTCTTAACACAGTGTGGGTCTTAACACAGTGTGGGTCTTAACACAGTGTAGGTCTTAACACAGACAGTGTAGGTATTAACACAGTGTGGGTCTTAACACTGTGTAGGTCTTAACACAGTGTGGGTTTTAACACAGTGTGGGGTCTTAACACAGTGTGGCTCTTAACACAGTGTGGGTCTTAATACTATGGGTCTTAACACAGTGTGGGTCTTAACACAGTGTAGGTCTTAACACAGACAGTGTAGGTATTAACACAGTGTGGGGTCTTAACACTGTGTAGGTCTTAACACAGTGTGGGTTTTAACACAGTGTGGGGTCTTAACACAGTGTGGCTCTTAACACAGTGTGGGTCTTAATACTATGGGTCTTAACACAGTGTGGGTCTTAACACAGTGTAGGTCTTAACACAGACAGTGTAGGTATTAACACAGTGTGGGTCTTAACACAGTGTAGGTCTTAACACAGTGTGGGTCTTAACACAGTGTGGGTCTTAACACAGTGTGGGTCTTAACACAGTGTGGGTCTTAACACAGTGTGGGTCTTAACACAGTGTAGGTCTTAACACAGTGTATGTCTTAACACAGTGTAGGTATTAACACAGGCAGTGTAAGTCTTAACACAGTGTGGGTCTTAACACAGTGTGGGTCTTAACACAGTGTGGGTCTTAACACAGTGTAGGTCTTAACACAGTGTATGTCTTAACACAGACAGTGTAGGTATTAACACAGGCAGTGTAAGTCTTAACACAGTGTGGGTCTTAACACAGTGTGGGTCTTAACACAGTGTGGGTCTTAACACAGTGTGGGTCTTAACACAGTGTGGGTCTTAACACAGTGTGGGTCTTAACACAGTGTGGGTCTTAACACAGTGTGGGTCTTAACACAGTGTGGGTCTTAACACAGTGTAGGTATTAACACTGGCAGGCAAAGGTAGATTTTTACCATCTGTACCGTCGCAGCACACTTCTTGGACTGCAAGAAGGTCTTCGACACAGTTCTTCACAAGAGATTAGTGCACAAGCTAGAGGATCAGGTACGTATAACAGGAAAGGCACTACAATGGATCAGAGAATACCTGACAGGGAGGTAACAACGAGTTACTAGAGTATTAGAGTGGGCGCCTGTAACGAGCGGGGTCCCACCGGGGTCAGTCCTAGGACCAGTGCTGTTTTTGGTATATGTGAATGACATGACAGAAGGGATAGACTCAGAAGTATCCCTGTTTGCAGATGATGTGAAGTTATGAGGAGAATTAAATCGGATGAGGATCAGGCAGGTCTACAAAGAGACCTGGATAGGCTGGAAGCCTGGTCCAGCAACTGGCTTCTCGAATTTAACCCCTCCAAATGCAAGGTTATGAAGATTGGGGATGGGCAAAGAAGACCGCAGACAAAGTATAGGCTAGGTGGCCAAAGACTTCAAACCTCACTCTAGGAAAAGGATCTTGGGGTTATTATAATACCGAGCATATCTCCTGAGGCTCACATCAACCAGATAGCTGCTGCACCATATGGGCGCCTAGCAAACCTAAAAATAGCGTTACCGATACCTCAGTAAGGAATCGTTCAAGACTCTACACCGTGTACGTCAGGCCCACATTGGAATATGCAGCACCAGTTTGGAACCCACACCTGGTCAAGCACAAGACTAGTCCCAGAGCTAAGGGGGATATCCTACGAAGAAAGGTTAATGATAATCGGATGTTAGGAAGTATTTCTTCAGTCATAGAGTTGTGAGGAAGTAGAATAGTCTGAGAAGTGACGTAGTGGAGGCAGGAACCATTCATAGTTTTAAGTTTTAAGCTCATGGAGCTGGGAGAGAGAGGACCTAGTAGCGATCAGTGAAGAAATGGGACCAGGAGCTATGAATCGACGCCTGCAACTACAAATAGGTGAGTATACACACACCAATTAACGACAAGTCAAGAGGCGGGACCAGGACTCGACCCCTGCAACCACAATTAGGTGAGTATAATTAGATGAACACACACACACACACACACAGTGAAGAGGCAGGGCCAGGAGCTATGAATCAATCCCAGCAATCACATTTAGGTGAGTACAATTTGGTGAGTACACACACTCTGGCATGCTAAGAGAATGCTACATTTTATTCAGCATATGTCACACTCCTATTTAGGCTGCCTCCCAGTCAGTGAACCAGGTGCTAAGGGTTCAGCGAGAAGGGACCCTATCATTATAACCAGTACTTTGGTTCAATCAGTCAGTCACAAGGACCCGCCAAAGACGTGAAACAACATGGTACTCTTTTGAACCAGTTTAGGCAGACTTATCTTCCCAGCTACGGTTCTCACTGTGTCTTGTGCTTGTACTCGCCTCTTAGTAAATAGTTATAAATACTGTACATAGGCAATATACACTGTAAATACCAGCTTATTTTGATGAAGGAAACACAATAAATTATTCCCTCTGCTGCCTTTATGCTAATTCCTAATTGGTCATCGTGTTATGGCAAGGTGTGCAGGCCATTAGTTTACACTTGTGTTCATAATATGGAAACCTGTCTGGGAGTTTGTTTCCACATTGTCTCTACGACCCTACTAATCCTACGGGTTCAGCGCTTCCCCCTTGATTATAATAATAACATCTACCACCGTACCTTCAGTGTCGCGTTGCAACCTGTAAGAAGCCGTTCTGTGCTATTGCTTCATGATCCCCTCAAGGGACGTTCCTTGACGCTAGTGAGGGGCTCTTGATCTAAGGAATTTAATTTGTGCTCCGGTTCCCTGAATTGAGCCTGAATACCTTCCATCCCCCCCCCACATGCGCTGTATAATCCTACGGGTTTAGCGCTCCCCCATGATAATAATAATATTGCTTCGTGTTGCATTGAGCATATTGCAATCAGTGTTTTGTTATAGATGGTTATGCCATCGACATGTGATAGGTGATTGGTGACTAAATATACTGCAACACTTGCCCAGGCTATCTCTAAAGTGCTGCTAGTGAATTGTTCGTTCTATTGGTATGGAGTATGAGCGAACTCTTCCTGCTGAACAGCTTCGTGAGCGTATACACAACAAATGAAAGGTTGACTAGAGTAACAAGGCAAATTAAACTGAGGTTTCTGCTGCTACCGGACCTATTAATCACGATTCCCGCTTTGCTTCCTTCAAAATGCATGACAAACTCCTGAGTAACTGGACCAACAGACATTTGGAAAAACGAGTGGAGAATTGGGATTGTCTCGAGGAGAGGCAGCTTCGTTAGCGCTCGAGTTGGCTAAACTCAACCTTCAGACGACCAGGAAGCAACATGCATTTACTAAGGAGGAGTTAGAGAGAAAGAGAGGAGGCATTTTCAGAGTACTGTAGCTGACAATTTCGTCATTCAGAAATCTGTGTTGCTAGTACCTCAGTTTTCTGATTCTGAAGCTGAATAATTTTTCGATTTTTTTTTTGGAAATCAGGTTCGAGCTTCGCAGTTGCCATTTGAGCACTGGGTAGCACTCGTGCATTCAGCATCATACGGAAAAGTGCAGGTGTTTACAGTTTGGATGTTGATGAATTTGCTAATTACGACGTTATGAAGCAGCTGTACTTATTACATTCCTGGCAAATATAGGCGAGAATTCCAACTAAGCAAGCCTCAGCTGGGCAATCTAAAACTATCACCAAGTGGTATAAAGCCAATGATGTCACTAATTTTAGTGGATTAGTGCAATTAGTCCTTTTTGGCAACCTTGAGTCAATTGAACTAGACGCATGGATGATTTTAGAAGTCCATTTAGCTAGGCTTTGTAACACATTTAAGGTCAACTGCTCTTGTCCGAGCAGTCCTTTTACCATTCTTCCCAGCAGCTTGGTATGGACAGAGATCGTCATGAACGGACTTCTGAGTGGAGTACGCAGAAGGATGGAGCTGAAAAACGACATCTGCCTCCAAGTCAGTATGAGGCATGGAATAAGAATCCCGAAGTACTGCAGTAAGCCTGGTCACATAAACGTTACTCGCCCCAAGTTACATAAAGAGTTTTGAGACTCTCTGACCGCGGGTTCAATCCCGGCCGGGGTATGGTTTGGTTTAATGGTAAGTTAATTAAATCACTACCATTAGGTAAAAATAGCCATACTTCCAACTGAAACAAATCAGCAGAAAATAGATGTCAAAATCTGTCTTTAGGGGTATGAAACCCCCGTTGAAGTATCCATCTTCAAGGATATCAGAGTTTATTGCTCTCTCTCTCAGTGTTACTAGAAGATAACGGGGGAGCTGTGTTTTCTATTCCTAAGCATAAAATCTTTATTACCAGTAAGTATTATACTGGGCATTTAACCTTAGTTGTGTCCGGGGGATTCCCCATGAAAGATGTATTATTGTTTGGCCATAATATTCTAAATTCTAGATGCTGCCCCAAGCCTATTGTAACAAACGATATTCCAAAGGAATGCCTAAAAAAATGCTATCCTATCCTTGGAGGACTACAATGTAGCGCTCGATAATTTATTTTAAGAGGAAAACTGGCCAGGGCCTTGTAAATCTAGTGAAAAGTCCCTGATCAAGTCTTCCTATTCTGGGGTTGCAGGATTACCACACGTTTTCGTTTCCATGCTCTTGGTACTGTCCTTTCAGGAAGAGAATTGATGGGATCCTTCTTTAGCCTCTGCTCTTGAAGACACTATGGGAGAATCCAACTCAGGTCACCTCGTTAATTATGAAATTAAAGATAACTTCCTCATATGCACAGAGGCTGTTAAGGAAGTGGGGAGAAGCTTATTACCCCCTACTTCCTTAGCAGACTGGTAGTTTCAAAGAAATTCAGAACACAGGTTCTGAAGATAACCAAATTCTTCCTTAGGAGGACATTTGGGGGTCACTAAAACCCTTTAAAGGATATTAAAATATTTTTATTGGCCAGGTATAAGACGAGATGTGCAGAGTTACATCTGTTCTTGTTGTGAGTTGTAACTGTCAGTCAAAATATTTGACCTGCACCATTTCATCCCATACCTGCTGATGGAGAGCCATTTGTAGATCTAATTATCGACTGTGTGAGATCATTACCAAAGGCCAAGTCAGGTAACCAATATCTGTTTACCATTCTTGGTAGAACTATTAGGTATCCTGAGACAATACCTGTCTCATTAAGTTTATTTCTAACTTTTGTGAGATGACCAGGGGACTAATTTTACTGCAAAATTATACAGAGATGCTTTAACTAGGCTAGAAATTAATAAACTGTCCACAGCCTATCATCCTCAGTCCCAAGGCGCCTTGGGACGATTTCATCAAACCTTAAAAATTAAGATGCATGCATTTTTCTTCAGATTGGGATGAACAGCTTTCTCTGTTGTTGTTCGGAATTTTAGAAACTGTGCAGGAATCAACTGGGTACAGTCCTTTTGAGCTAGTTTTTGAGCATAATGAGAGAGACCCTATACATGTGCTTAAAGAAGGATAGATGGGAGAAGATGCCTGAAAATACCCTACGATCCTTTATCAAGGCTGCACGAGGCCCATCAGCTGGGTAAGGCCAACTTAAAATCTGCTCAATACTACATGAAACAGAGGTTTGACAAAACTGCTAAATTTCGCTCCTTTAACCAGGAGATAACTTACTGGTTCAGGAACCTGTGCATGGTCACACCTTGACAGCAAGGTTTATTGGACCAATGAAGGTAATAAGAAAAAATTCTGATTTAAACTAAGTGGTAGCACCTATTGATATACCAAATGCGGGTAAAGTTTACTACATTAATCAGACAAAATTATTCTTTGAACCACCTAAAGTCCCAGTAATGACTTCGTCCTGTGACCCTAACCTAGTGGATCCTGATTTCCTGTGCACAGTTCTAGGGGTTCAAATCAGGCTCCCTAACTCAGCCATCCTCGAGGATTCGCGGCCCATAATGTCAGGACTAGCAGAAGACAAAGTAGAAACACTAGTTACCCTTCTGCAAACCTATACTGATATATTTTTGGCTGTTCTGAAAATGTGGATGCAGGAACTGCTAAGCCTATTATACTCTCTCCCTTCACAGCTAACCCTGAAAAACAGAGGCAGAAGGTTGCATTTCTGCTAGAGAATGGACTGGTGGAGAAATCGTCCAGCCCATGGGCTTCACTGTACATCCTTGTTAAGAAGCCTGATACAGGTTTCCAGATGCGTATTGACTACCGTAAGGTAAATGAGGTCACAGTTCTGGATGTTTACCCTCTTCCACATTTGGTTGATACAGTAGATTTTGTGGGCAAGGCTACTTGTTTTCCAAACTTGATCTCCTTAAAGGTGACTACCGGGTACCTTTATCAGATAATGTAAAAGAGATTTCTGCCCTAGTAATTCCAGGAGGTCACATTCAATATATTTTAACCCCATTTGAAATGTGGAACTCACCTGTCACATTCCAAAAATTGATCCCTTATGCTATTAAAGAACTTGAAAGCACTGCAGCTTATCTGGACTATATAGTTGTAATTTTTGATACTTGGGATCAACAATGTCCCATCTTGAATCCCTCTTGGAGAGGTTCAGAATCTTTGAAATAACTATAAACCTGAATAAATCCTCTTTTTGCCAATCTACTATTACATTTTTAGGTTATGATGTAGTTAGTGGGAAAGTAGCTCCTAAATTTGCCAGTTTTTACAATTAAAAATTATACCTTTCTCTCAGGATAAGAATTCCCTGGAAAGATTCTTGGGAATAACATATTCTATAGACGTTTTTGCACAAAGTTTGCAGATGTGGTAGCCACCCTTACCTCACTTACCAGTCAAAAGAATAAATTTGGCTGATCCCTAAATTGTCAAGAAGAGTTTAACCATGTTAAACGTCTCTTATGCACTGAACCCATTCTTTAGTCTCCTGATTTTTTAAAATCCTTTGTATTACAGGTTGAGGCTTGTGTAGTGGGTATTGGGGAAGTGTTACTCCAAGCTTCTAGTGAGGGTGATCTGCAGCCTGTGGCATGCTACTCAGGCAAATACCAGGCCTATCAGTAGGCCTACTTTACTGGAGCATTTTGATGTGTTTTTTACATACCTCAGCTTATTGAAGAACAAGAACATACGTCTGATAAGATGGAATAACAGTTGCAACTTTACAACCTCTCCATACGTCACACAGCCTGCAAAGATAATGTGCTGGAGGACGCCAGCACATTATCTTTGCCGGCACATACACACATTTTGTCTAACACTACCACAATTACACTAAGGCCTTCCCCCCCACATACACAAAATAAATTACAGGACGAAGAAAGGCTACTGGGGGAGGTTGGAATGATAATGAGGCATTGGCAGAAAGGATTAAAAGCCCATTGGAATGAGAGTGGGAAACTACCAAGGGAGTTTTGCAACTCAATGGAGAAGATATCTGCAGAGGTCAAGTAGTGGGAGTTACAAGCTATTGCTTTTAAGGCATAGGTGCAGAGCCTGGCAGAGTAATTGGAAGTGCTGAAGAGGAATATGGAGGTGAGGACTGTTAGAAAAGGTGCTAGGTGCTGGATACTGAGGAGGAACTGACTGAGGGGCAGGAGCAAAGGCCCCCAAGGATATGATACCAGGCCATCGGGATGTCTGGGTGACGATAAGGGAAACAACAAAAGAGATACCCAGACTGGACCCAGAGATATGGAGGAAAATGAAATAGGAAGAGGAAAGGAAGAGGTCACTTATTATTCATGGGTTTCATGAGGCAGAAGGGAACACCTATGATAAAAAAAAAAGTCAGGGGGAGTTATAAGAGATTGAAAGCAACATTGCAGTAACTGGAATGGATGTGACCCAACTGACAAATTGTCAGAGACTTGGGTGGTACTCTGTGGAATAGAACCACCCAATCAGTTTGGTATTCAAAACATAAATGGTACAATACAAGATCCTGCAGAGGAAACCAAGGTTAAAGGTTTTAGAAAATACCAGTGAGTGTTCCTTGACCATGAAAAAATGCAGAAAAAGAAGAGAAACAAGTGAGAAAGGGTAAGAAGGAATCAGAGACAGGTAGGGTAGACAGAGCAGGTACTGACATACAGAGTAGCACAGCCTTAGGGGAAACAATGAAAACAACTGCCCACAGAACCAGCAATTGCATTCCATCAACCCCTATCAACCCACACCAACCAAACACGATAACCAGGAACAGGCCTCATTCCACACTCATAGTCTCTGTCCCCACAAGGATTACTATCACCACAACACCAGCCCACCATTATATCCAGCCCTGTCCATCCCCTCACACCCCTCTCAATACAGTTCTAGAAAGGAAATTGAAGGTATGGCATGCCAACTCAGATGGAGTAACAAATAAGTGTGACAAGTGGCAGGAAGGAATCATTGAGGCATCCCCAGACATCATAGCACTCACAAAGACTAAGCTCATGGGGGCGATAACAGATTCAATCTTCCTGTTTGGATATCAGATCCTTAGAAAAGACAAGAGAAACAGAGGGGAAGGAAGAGTTGCACTTCTCATCAAAGATCAATGGAGTTTTGAGAAGATGTGAGGACTAGTCAGAGGTAAAGCAGATGACTACATAGTTGGAACACTTCTGACTAGAGGGGTCCAAAAGTGATAGCAGTGATCTACAACTCGCCACAGAACAATGCAGATTGATGGTGGCCACACTAGCCAAACTGTCCAAAAGGGCCCACATGAGTAGGAAAAAGTTGCTTATCATGGGATTTCAGTCACAAGGAGACAGATTAGGAAAATCTTGAGCCACATGGGGGACCAGAGACATTGAGAACCAAGATGCTGGAGGTGATGGAAAGCTTAATGTTCCATCATGTTAGGGACACAACCAGAAAGATAGGAGATGCTGAACCAGCAAGGCTGGACATCGTATTCACCTTGAACAGTTCAGACATGAGGAAAACAAATGAAACACCACTCAGCACTAGCAAGCACTTGATTCTGAGTTTAGAATACATAGAAGAGTTAGCAATAATGAATGAAGCAGAACGAGAAGGAGAGTAAAAACCAAACTTACAAAAAAGGGAGGCTACACACGTATAAGGCAATTCCTACATAAGGCAAAGTGGGTAAGAGAGCTTAGAGGAAAAGTCGGTAAACGAAATGATGGAACACATGACGACAAAGTGTAGGGAGGCAGAGGAGAAGTTCGTGCTATGGGGCAAAAGAAAAAAATGGGAAAACGAGAGTGAGCCCATGGTTTACCTGGAGGTTTGGAAAGCCCAAAGCCAAATATGCTAGAGCATGACAGGACTTGGAAAAGCAGGGAATTGAGCCGAAGAGCCAGACATGACTATACACTGATAATCAGAGAGCCCCAGGGGCAATACGAAAATGACAATCATCAAAATCCAGATCTGACCCAAAGTTGTTACACAGCCACATCAGGAGGAAAGCAACAGTCAAGGACCAAGTGATTAGGCTGAGGTAGGAAAGAGGGTAGCTCACAGGGAGATATCAGGAAGTATGTGAGGAGCCCAGCTCAAGATTCAAGGAGGTATTCACAGTGGAGACAGAGAGGCTTAAAGGAAACTGAGGGAGTAGGGTACACCAGCAAGTGCTGGACACACTGCACACAACCGAGGAGGAGGTGATGAAACTGCCAGGTGAACTTGATACCCCAAAGAAGATGGGACAGGTTAACATCTCTCCTTGGGTCCTGAGAGAGGGAGCAGATGCACTAAGTGTGCCACTAACAATAATCTTCAATAAATCTACTGAAACAGGGCAACTACCTGAGGTGTAGACGACAGAAAACGTAGTCTTAATTTTTAATGAAAGAGAGAGACAGGCAGCACTATACTACAGACTTGTGTCACTAACATGAATAGAAAGTAAAGTTATTGAGAAGATTATCAGGAGAAGAGTGGTGGAGCACTTAGAAAAGAACAGGCTCATAAATGACAACCAGCACGGCTTCAGGGAAGGAAAATTATGCATTACAAACCTACTTGAGATCTGTGATAAGGCAACAGAAAGACACGAGAGAGAGGGATTGTAAGAAAACTTTCGATACCATACCACACAAGAGACTGGTTGAAAAGCTAGGGGAGCATGCAGGAATAGCAAGGAAAACACCACAATTGACAGGGAATACCTGACAGGAAGGAAACAACGTGTACTGCAACGTGACGAGGTGTCAGAGTTGGTGCAAGTGTCGAGTGGGGATTTCACAAGGGTCAGTTCTAGGTCCTGTGCTATTCCAATTATATATGAATGAAATGACAGAAGGGAAAGACTGAGATAGGTCAGTGTTCACAGACGGTGTGAAGCTAATGAGGAGAATACAAGTGGACGAGGATCAGAAAAGCCTACAAGAAGATCTGGGCAGGCTGGAAGACTGGTCTGACAAATGGCTTCTGGAGTTTAACCCCAGAAAGTGCAAAGAAGCACAAAGAAGACCGCACACGGAGTACAGCCCAGGGGATCAAAAACTGAAAAACTCACAAGGAAAAGGGACTTAAGGAGAGCATTATACCGAGCACATCTCCTGAGATGCATATCAAACAAATAACGGATGCAGCATATAAGCGCCTGGCAAACCTAACAACAGAATTTCGACATCTAAGCAAGAAATCATTCAAGACACTGTACACTGTGTACATCAGGCGCATAATTGAGTATGCAGCACCAGTACGGAAGCCACACCTGGTCAAGCACATCAAGAAATTAGAGAAAGTTTGCAACAAGCTCTCGCTTCACGCAGTGAGGGGTCCGGGTTCGATTCCCGGCGAAGGGGTGGAAACATCGGACGTGTATCCTTACACCGGTTGTCTATGCTCACCCATCAGTAAAATGGATACTTGGGTATTAGTGGACTGGTGTGGGTCGCATCCTGGGACACTGACCTAATTTGCCAGAAATGCTCAGCATAACAAGAGGCTTTCTATACAGTAGTATGTCATTCATGTCAACTAGGCCTGTATACCTTGTAAATGTACTTGCAGGAAATAAAGATATTTAGACTAGTCCTGGAGCTAAGGGGTATCCCTTCTCAGGAGAGGTTAAGGGAACCTGATGACACTGGAGGGCAGGAGGGGCATGGGGCACATAACAACGATTTATAAAATACTGAGTGGATTTAACAAGGGGGATAGCGACAGAATGTTTCAGAGATGGGGCACACCAATGAGGGGTCACAGTTAGAAGTCACAGAGATGTTAGGAACTATTTCTTCAGCTCA